>NW_026898370.1:0-51709 GCF_033153095.1 Gastrolobium bilobum | reverse complement strand
ATCTTGTTTTTGATCTTCCTTTATCGTGTTTCTTGATCTAGATATCTTCTAGTTGTGGTGTACATTCTATCCAATCTTCATCTTTTGACTCCTTTTGTCAACAAATCCCTAAAAAATAGCAAAGATGATTCAATTAAATAAAAATTACAGATAATGTTCATGATTATCATTTTAAAACCCTAATTTTTGACTTGTTCAACTAGATAATTCATATTATTTTAGTCCATTAAACACGATAAACTAAAGGTTTATCAAACAATTCCCAGATTTGAACATTGCTGTCCTCAGCAATTAATTAGAATAAAACTATGGGAAAGTTTGGAGACGGCTAGTCATGCTTAATGAATAACAGACAGAAAACTGATCAATAATGAGATATCAAAGTATTCAGATTTATTAAAAATCAATGACACATCAATTTCAAGCAAACAGTCATAATTCACCAGTCATAAAATCATAACATGCATTCTCAAAAGAAAGAGTAATACCATTTAATTTCCACAACACCCTCTCACTTGATTTTTATTTATTCACTCACATTCAGTGTTTAAGGGTATGTGTTTCACTCTTACTTCACTAAATTAACACTACCATAAGCTTGTTTATATTCTCACTCTCCACAGTGTAATTGGTATACAAGGTTAATCAAGAGGTCTTTGATAAGGTTGTAACGTGGCTTAGGTAAAAGGAAAGGAATTATCTGGGTAAGTGGCTTGAGATTACTGATTAAAATTCAATTTTAAAGATGAACTTTAATATGACTTTTCAACATTTCTCTTATTTTTCTCCTCTTTTCTTCTTCCACTTATTCATAAACTAGGAACCTTTTATTTCTTTTCCTTTTTTCCTTTTGTTTTTCTTTTTCTGTTTTTGTAAAGATACACATTTCAACCTTTTTCTTTTCTTTTCCTTTTTCCACCACTTTTTGGCTTTTTCCTCTTTTCACCTTTTTCTCCCATACACTTAGAGTTTGATTTTCTCTTTTTGTTTCAATCATATCTAGTCCCTCATTTAAATTTGAAATTTAATCAGTTCAGGTGAGGATGTGTATAAAATGGCTATTCACAATAAGTTGTCAATGAATAAATAGGCCTAGGCTTAAAGGGGCTTCAACTAAGAATAAACCTTCAGGGTGGCTATTTGGCTATCTAGCTTTTAGAAAGAACTGCCTCTATCATTTCAACAATTGTATACTACAGACCATTTCAAAGAGAAACAAAACAAGTTCTAGAGTGATTCATACAGTAAAGTTCACACCACAAAAAAAAATATTTTCTGTTTAGGCTCAATAGCTTACGGCTAAGGGTGTGAGACTTATTTTTCCAACTCTCTATTTGATCACTTTAGTTATTTTTCTCTTATTCCAGTGAACTATGAAGCATGCTTGACTGACGCTCATTTATGTGTGAAAATAAATTTACACATCATTATACTCTTGATATCAACTATCAACCAATTTCATGTAATTATTCACTATGCATACATATCAAGCACAATGGAAAATCTAAAAATTCACCAATTTTAAAATTTCACTAAATATTTAGTGATTAAGGATGGATGGGGTATTAAAAATAATATATATGAAAACTTAAATATAAACTAATACTTAATCAAATATAATTTTTAAAATAAACTAATACTAAATAAAATAATATATTTAAATCATATAATATGAAAATAATATTGAGAAACTCCCCTGAAAAACTGCATTTGTAATTTGGATATTTCTGTGTAATTTGTGTAATCATGAGTTTCTCCTGCCGACCATGTGAAGTTTATGGTCTGATGAATTGCATGGTACCCATCCCCAGATTTAAATCTTGCTGTCCTCAGCAATAAACTTAAATCTAAAAGAATCCTAAGCAAGAAATCAGAAAAATTTGATACTGTACTCTGCACACATGTCACAGATAAAGAAACTACGTCAGCATGTCATATCCAAAAAAAAATCATAGTCACGTCAAGATCAGTCTCAATATACATCTCATATCAACATGAACTAAAATCAACAAAAGAAAAAAAATATCTAAACATGGAGACAATGGTCAATCCTCATCAATTTCAGTAGTAGGTGCAATATCATTTCTATCAGCATCCTGTGTAGTGTCTGCAACCATATCAGCATTAGTATTCGAGTATCCAACATGTTTGCAAAGTTAGTGCAATTTCCAGATTTATATTCAGATGCATCTGAAAATAATAATGAGTATATGGAACTGAAATACTTTAACAGTATGCATAATGTCAAAGATGATCGCGCTTAAGCGCAGTGATTCGCGCTTAAGCGAGCTGAGGCAGTGAGAAATGGGATAAAATTTTATTTAGCGCGCTTAAGCGCGATTCAGAGAGCTTAAGCGCGCTAGGGCCGAGAGAAATTTCACTTTTTTGGGGGCTTAAGCCTCCTTTAAGGGCTTAAGCTCTCAATACTTAGAAAATTTTCTCCATATTTTCTTATTCCTTGCATTCATCTCTACTGTGTATTCTTCCACCTCAATAATTCTGCTCAATATCATACACAAAACATATAAATGAATAAGAGTTGCGTACCTGTGTATGCTTTAATCCCACTTACACCTGAAAGTCCATCTCAACAGAATTTGATTATTAACCTCAATGTTTTTATTATTTTTTATTTTTATGATATGACTAAAATAAACTATGCTAAGAATAATTAAAATAAGCTAAACTAAATTTAAAATACTATACTAAAATGTTGGAAAATAAAAAATATAGTTGGGTTGCCTCCCACAAGCGCTTGTTTTACGTCACGATTGGTGATGACCAAGCTCTATCATTCAGAAATGGTGTCCTCCCATAGTACTCTTGTGCATATGAGTGAGATGAAGTAGGCTCAATAGCTTTGAATTTGGTGTTTACGTGTTTTCCCTTGCTCCTGAGCTTCTCCATTTTAACCTTTGGCTTACTTTCTTGAGAAGAATTCTCTTTGTGCTCTTCTTCTCCTTTCTTTTCACTAATATAGTAGACTTGATCTTGCGGTTGAATTATAGGTGAAGGGACTTCTTTATCAAAGAACTTGAAAATTGCTTGCTCCCCGTCTACCCGTAAGATCAACTCGCCTTTCGGTACATCAATCAGCGCTCCTGAGGTTGCCAAGAAAGGTCTTCCGAAGATCATAGGAATAGTAGAATTTTCCTCTATATCAAGGATGACAAAATCAACAGGAATGATGAATTTGTCAACCTTTACCAGTATGTCCTCAATAATGCCATAAGCTTGCTTTGTAGAGCGGTCAGCCAGTTGAACTATTGTCTTGGTTGGCCTTACTTCAGTGATCCCCAGTTTCTTCATCATAAATAGTGGCATCACGTTGATGCTGGCACCGAGATCACATAGAACATTTTTCACTTCCATATTGCCTATGTTGCATGGAATGCTGAATCTTCCTGGATCTTTAAGCTTTGGAGGCAACTTTTTCTGGATAATGGCACTGCATTCCTCTGTTAGCGTCACCGTCTCACATTCTTGTAGCTTACGCTTTCGTGATAGAAGATCTTTCATGAACTTTGCGTAATTGGGCATGTTCTCCAAGGCTTCAGTAAACAAGATATTGATTTGCAGCTTCTTGAAAATGTAAAGGAACTTGGAATACTGCTGCTTTTTGATTTCCTCTCTGAACCTCTGCGGATATGGAATCTTTGCATAAGGTGAGAGCTCCAATGGCTTTTCTTGCCTTTCTTGAGCTTTCTTTTTCTCCCATTTGAACTCTTTCTTCTCAGGAATAGTTTTCTCTGCAGCAAATTCTTTGGCAACTTCCTTTTCTTTTTCCTTTTCAGTTGCAAGATCATCATCTTTCTTTTTCTCAACTGAAGGCTTTACCACAGGTTCAATGGCTTTCTCACTCATAGTAGTACTCGCATTGCAGTGTTCCCTACTTGGATTTGGAATAGTGTTACCTGGAAAAGTTCTTTGAACTCTTTCAGTGAACTGCTTTGATAGCTGGCCAATCTGAGTTTCAAGATTCCGGATAGAAGCTTCTTGATTCCGGAATGAGGCCCTTGTCTCTTGCATAAAGGCTGAAGTGTCTTCTCTGAAATTATTGGAACTTTGAATGTAGTCTGATGTGGTCTTGGATAGTTGTGCAAAGGCCTTTTCCCATTCTGATTGTTGAGGAGGTTGCTGTTGCACTGGCATAGGAGGATTCAGCTGATGGTTCAAATTGTAACTAAATCCCGGGTGTTGATTTTGATTTTTATTTCTCCACCCTTGATTTTGATTATTGTCGTATTGGTTCCTCCCTGGATTATATGGAGCTTTTTGATCATGTCAAATTCCATTAACATCTGCAGTTTCGGGTGCCTGGCAGTCTTCAGTAGCATGAGTACCTGCACAAATATCACAAATAATAGCAGGAGTATTAACAGAAGAAACTTGAAATTCAGAAAATTGTTTTGCGAGAGCATCTAGCTGTTGTTGCTGTTTCTTATTGGATTGCAAAATCTGCTCATTCTGAGCCAAGATGGCATCACAGCCATCAAGCTTCATTATCCCCGCTCTTCTCTGTGGTACCGGAGCATTATCGTACTCTTGAGAGGCTAGAGATTCTAGCAATTCTAAAGCTTCCTCTGGAGTTTTTGTTTTCAAGGACCCTCCTGATACAGCATTCACCAATGTTCTTGTGTTCGGCGTCATCCCTTGGAAGAAGGTTCTCGCTTGCTCCCAAGCTTCAATGCCATGTTGGGGACACTTCCTAAGTAGTCCTTTGAATCTTTCCCATGCTTCATATAGAGATTCACTTCCTTTTTGTTCAAAAGAAGTGATATCTGCCCTGAGCTTTGCCATTTTCGAAGATGAGAAAAATTTGTCCAAAAATTTGGTTGCCAAGTCGTCCCAGCGGGTGATGCTTCCTTGAGGTAACGATTGCAACCATCCTCTTGCGTCGTCTTTAAGTGAACATGGGAACAATCTGAGCAAAATAGCATCCCGAGACACCCCATTCATCTTCAAGGTATCACAATATAGCAAGAAGTTTTCCAGATGGATGTAAGGGTCTTCCGTGCTTCCTCCGGCAAATTGGTCTTTCTGAATTAATTGTAAAAGTGCCGGCTTGAGTTCGAAGTTGTTAGCATCCACGTTTGGTCTAACAATACTCGCCGTCTGTGGAACTCGAGCAGGAGTCATGTAATCTCCCAACGTTCTCGGAGGTGGTGGAGGTACATTGTTGTCTCCCATTGCTTCTTCTCTTGGTTCTGTTGAGCTTGAAGCTTCTTTCTCTTGCTGTCTTCTTTCTTTAGCAAGTTTTCTGTTTCTTTTTGCTGTTTTCTCTATCTCCGGGTCGAATTGCAAGGAATCGGTGTCAACGGTACCTCGCATAAACCAGAAAAATAGATTATATAAAATAAGAAAATAAAACTGAATTTAAATAACAAAAAATTAAATAACAGAAAATAAGGTCCAATCTAAGGAATTAATAGCTACTATTAATGTTGAAATAGTAATCCCCGGCAACGGCGCCAAAAACTTGTTGCTACTCACGGCAAGTGCACCGATCGTACAAGTAAATAATGATTAAGTAAGAGATCGTTCCCACGAGGATTACGGTTCAAGCACCAATTGACTATCGCAACTTAAGTTGGACAATCAAGAGTGTATTTGGAAACAGGATTTGAATTGCAAAATTAAAATATTAAATATTAAAGCTAATTACTTGCAGGAATTAAAGACGTGAAATTAAAGATGTGATTTAAGAATGTAAAAGAACGTAGCTAGGGGTTCGATTTCATTTAATCTCCTTATTACGTTTGAATTCCTTCTTAATGTTAATTGTCCTTAGTATCAATCTAATCAATTCTTTTGCATGTTATTAGAGTTCAATCCCTTGTTACTCTAAAACCTTTACAAACTTGAAAGAACCCTAGTTCCCCAGTTATTCCCCAAAAATGCAAGCATTAAGTTCAAGAATCTTAAGGTTACGCAAATTCTATGTCTATCCCTAGAATCATAGCGTTTACGATGAAGTTATCAGACATGGATCACACACCAACATCCCTATTGTCATGCATTTACCGATGATCATTATATAAGATTCAAGCCTATATAAAGCATTAAAAACAGATAACTTCATTCATGATAAAAAGGAAAATTAACGTACGAATTGTTCAAAGCATAATAAATCGACTAAAATCCATCTAACCCTAACTACTTAAAGAACTAGCCGGACATAGCAAAATCAAGAACAAAAGAAAATAGAAAAGCTTCCCCAAACTCCATAAGTGATTGGTGGATCTTCAATATCTCCAGTACACTTGACGTTGATCCGTCTCCGCCGCTCACGAACATGAATCTGATGTTCCTCCGCGTTCCTTCAGCCTCCGAGCACCCAAGAGTTGTTTAGCAATGTAAAAGTTATGTATTTCTGGTCCCCAATGGTGTTTAAATAGGTCAAGAGTTCGTATTGCAGTAGAAAACTTGAATGGGCCTAAGTTGGACTTGTCTGGGCGCTTAAGCTTGTGAATGGGGGCTTAAGCTCTCACTTCTAACAACTTGATAAGATCTTCAATCTTATTGTTTTCACCTTGATTCATCTTCTTTTCTGATTTGATCTCTCTTTATCTAAATCTTCATATTTGAATCATTTGTTATCAAATCCCTTTAAAAATAACAAATATATTAATTAGTTCCAACAATCAGATAATGTTCATGACTATCATTTTAAAACCCTAATTTTTGACTTGTTCAACTAGATAATTCATATTATTTTAGTCCATTAAACAAGATAAACTAAAGGTTTATCATGTTTTCTTTAGTGTTGGGACAATAAGCTCCCATTATATGTAGTTGGTCCAACACTGGTATCCACTCATTTGTCCCACACTTACATAGGAATCTATTTAGACATCTTTATTTGATCACTTTAATTTATCCAATATATATTAAATAACATAATATAATTATTAATACAATATGTAGCCCACAAACACATTAGAAAATATAATTTCCTAATAATCTTTCACCTACACATTGACCTGAGATAATTATATCATATATCCTTAGTGCACAACTATATGTTATTTATCCTTAGATTCCTCCTCAAATACAATCTGGTCTATATCTCCCATATTAATATGAGATCATGGCGGCTTTTGTGACTGTCAAACGTAACTAAACCTTTCATGGTCATCACACTATATATTCAATGACATAGATCAAATATGGATGAGTGACATGAAAATTACATGCAATGTGATCTCGACTATAGATTATGAGTAAAAAATTTAAATTAAATGGTGACAAGATTCTCGACATGGAATTTTTTCTTTTGGCTTTTAGCAATGGTAGTCATACACTTGGATCCTAAGCTTCAGTATTAAACTTGCCTACTTGCTCCGAATTTTTTAGTTGATCATGTCCATAGGAGCTCATATTTTGACAAGGTGATTATAATAATTTTGATGCACTATCATTAGTGTCATCATCATTCAATTAAGTACTATCAAATCATTGAAAGTTTTAGTTATTCGCAGTTATTATTTATTTATTTATTTTACATTTTTTCATGTCAATCTTAAAATGACGTCGTTTTGGATATTAAGGAGAAACAAAATAAGGATATTCTAAAAATTTTAACTACCTCTTGCAACATTAGTTTTATTAAAATATATTATAATTTTTTCCCAAACTTCATAATTAACGTTATTTTGGATCTGCAACTTTATCTAAATTTTTAAAAAATGATGTAAAATTTACTCTAGATGATAATATAACTAATTCAAACTTAATTTTAAAACACGTAAATATTCCTTTTATTATAGATTTAAGGTGGTTTTATGCGTACTGAGGTAAGTGTTTAACATATAAGATTACAATCTAATAATCTTTTTATATTAAAAATATTTCGTTAATTATAAGCTTATTTGGCAATGCAATAAATGCAAAGTTAGTAAATTTTAACACTATAATCTGGGTTAATCTATATTATGAACATTGCTTACTTATTGTATAAATTTATGCACGTGATGCAATTGATATTTTTATAAAGATTTCGGGCCAATAAATATTTTAATTTTTCTTGTTGGCCTTTGAGTTTGAATGACGTATCCATATCCTCTGAAGGGTCATTCCTACCTTCATTATTCTTGATGGTTATTGTCGGGATTACATCTGATCACTTTTATGATCACTGAGCAGTTACTTTGTGGGCACTTCACATCATATCTAAGCTTTAATTTGTTTGATTTAGAATCCAATTGTCCCGATAAGTAGCATCATGAATCTACAAACAATATAATTATTAATACAAATTAATTGACCAATATAATACCCAGCCATCTCTGTGTTGAGATTGACCAACCTATTAGCAGAATTAATTTGTTAGCTTAGTGAAATATGTTTTAACTCATAATCAGCGAGAGGTTACTTAATTAGTTATGTATGGATATAACTTAATTAGTGAAAAAATGATTCAGAATCGGTTTGCAAACAACTCAAAGAAAATCGATTCGGAACCAATTCACATACCCGAACTGATTTGGAACCAATTCTAAAACGTAAAATAGATTCTAAAATATAAACCGATTATGAACCGGTTAAAAAATAATTATTTGATTCAAAATTAAGCTGATTTAAATTAGTTCGATTTGGTTCGGAAAAGGAGAGAGTTATGAGTCACCCCATTTCCTTATTTTGTCATGCTAGATGATGCAAGAAGCTCGTCAAGCACAGTGAAGCTAGGACGATGACTGAGTTGTACATTGCTATTATCTTATTACGAGTTAAAGTGAATCAACTATCGCCGTACGTTTAATTTTGTAATAGGCAGGCAAGAAAACATTCTCTAGTTTGATTATTTAACTTAGACAAATTCAAATTATGATTGTGATCGTTTTAGTGACACGTGTCACGTCAGTTGTGACATTTCTCTTGTTTGCTTGCATGCAGTTCAAGATTGTCCTTGTCAAAGGATTTCACAAGGATATAGCATCATTATATTTATTTGGGAGATAATTGGCTCTTTAGGGTATGCAAAAGTATAATTGAATGCCCTTCCTACTTCTATGTACTGTCTGTACGAAAATCATTTTATTAATTCTGAATAAATTATGATTATTAGATTAATGAAAACTAATAATAAAATTTGATTATAAGGGATTGTAAGTAAAAAAAGTTGTACATATAACCTTCTATTTATCTTATTCTGTATTTAAGAAAAAAAATTAGGAAATAAATCTTTCCATATTAAAAATTTACATAATTCGATCATATAAAAATTTTGTGTCTATCTCTCTTCATATTCATTAAATAAGTGAGATTTAATTATTATTAATGAAAAAAGAAATAGACATAAAAATTCCATAGATTATATGAAATTTTAATATAAGAGGATTTATTTTTAAAAAATTAATTACTTTTTAAAAAACTATTTTATTTCGTTAAATAATCATTATCAAACGTGCATAAATGATATACTTATATTATTACAAAATGCAAATCAAGCCATAGAGGTGACACAAAAAAAAAAACATTACTCAATACTTTTCCAGAGATAATAGCAATGAAAAGAATTATTGCACTTCCCTATATGTTTATTAGCTATTCAGTCAATAACTTGATTAAACCTTAAAGAGCATATGTGACACTGTGAGAATTCATAATGATTTTTTTCTGTCATCACATTGCATTGAATATTATCTAGAGAATATGGCTGCTCGTTTGTGGGATTTTCTTTTTGAGAATTTTTAGATAAAGCTTTGATGTGAAAATTAGGAATTAGATTCTAACTTGACGCCACAATCTGTGAGATTTGAGCCTATATAGGAATTTTCTTTTGAGAGACCTCACTGTAGTGGCACTCTAGAACTTGATCTGTTTCTTTGGGATGCATGCATGAATTGAAATGATAAAGGCATTTTTGTTCTTGTTAATCACTTGGCCAAATAGCCCACCTAAAAAGAATTTTTTTCCATTGCTAGCCCCTTTGAGGCTTAGACTGATTTTTGTTCAATTTCTCATAAATTACTTAGCTTATATCCTTTATTCTCTCACCCTTAAATGAGATTGAAATATTGATCAAAGAAAATTTAAGGTGAAGTGCTCCATTGAAAGTTAAGTGATAAAAAGGAAAAGAGTACCATAAGGAAGAATAAATATGTCTGAGAAGAGGATGTGTAAAGGAAAAGAAAGAAAATGTGAAAGAAAATTTATACTCTAAATTATTAGTAAGAAGAAAGAAAATGTGGTGAAAAAGGAATAAAAATCATGAATTGAAAGGAAGAACTAGTAAAATATTGTTTGAGAGTTGACTGAGCCTTGAATTAAATTAAATGTGTTTCAATCTCACACAATAAAATTAATTACTTTTCAAATATTCTTACCCCTAAACCAGGTCACGTTACAACCCTAAAAAGACATTTGGATCACTTTTTGCATGTTATCTATGTTTCTTATCTTTAGGAACTTGAGAATAAGCTCAAGTCTATGGTAGTGCTATTACACTGCTGGATTGAACGATTATACCCAAACACTTGAGTGATGAGTGTATTGTTTATCTTAGTGTGGGAGGTATTCAAGTTAGATTCTAATTTTCTTTTTGAAACTGAAAAGTCTTCTTTGAAATTCTTAACACTGAAAGTCATTCATGCTTAGCATAGTATTCTCATGAGCTTATGCTATAAATTGTTTGTTTTGATGCAATGTTATGCTTGAATTTCATGTGTCTCTTCTCACAATGTTACGTTTCTGCTTCAATAAAGAGATAAATTGAAAAAAAATAAGTAGAGTTATTTTAGATTTCTAAATCATTAAAGATCTTATCAATATACCTGAAGTATGTAGAAAAGACAGCCATAAAATATAAATGAGCCAGCTTTTGTACAGAGGGCAATTTTTATATCTACCCCACCGAGTATTTAAAGCTCCAAATGTTGGAAGAAGAAAAATCGCGGTTGTCTAACAATTCAAGGTTTTGAAAAGATTAGTCTTTTCGTAACATCAAATGACAATTTTAGAGGAGCCCAATCTAATATTATAAAGATCTATTATTGCGATTTTAATTTAAATGAGAGTAAATTGTATCAACTTCTTAAAGAGCACACGAGCATGGCCAAACAAGTAAATCAATTTGTATGTGATTGTTCAGTTTAATTAGTAGTATCAAATTTGAATTTTGAATATGCAACCGCATGTTAAAAATTTGGTAGTGAGACTTTTTAAAAAAAATAAATTTAATGAGAGTAAATTGTATCAACTTCTTAAAGAGCAGACTAGCATGGCCAAACAAGTAAATCAATTTGTATGTGATTGTTCAGTTTAATTAGTAGTATCAAATTTGAATTTTGAATATGCAACCGCATGTTAAAAATTTGGTAGTGAGATTTGTTAAAAAAAAATGTAGTGAGAGTTTACTTCCCTTGTTGTAGAATAGTCCAATAATTGATGAACCATTAAAATAAATAAATAAATAAATTGAGCCCAATTTAAATTAAATATAATTTAAAATATATTTAATAACTTGGTTGGTCAACCTGCTCATTTGCATTTCTTTCTTCTTCCAAATTCTAAATAATAATTAGATAACACCTTGTGATTGACTTTTTATAAACGTTTCTTAAATGCACGACATTTCGTTCTCAGAATTTGTTTTTTCTGTTGACCAGTACAGTTAGAGAATGTACAGAATCTAAATGGTAAAACACCTGAACAGTGTTTTAACTTAGGTTTCCATCCCTCCTTTTGGGTACGTGGAAGAAGTTTATTAAAACGCGATGGTCATTAAACAGCAACAATAATGTTCCAAATTTCAGTTGGAAGCTCTTTTAAGTTTTTTCTTTTTTTCTTTTAGTACAGAAAGCTCTTTTAAGTTTTAATCTTTAATACAAGGATGCCCAAATGACTAACATAATGTACATTATAAACAAATAATCTGAAAGTCAATTCGTTAATTTTCAACAATTCCAATTTAAAGTAATCATTTCCAAGAATTTCTCTTTGTCGTTTATGTATACCTGACAAATATATTACAGAGCATTAGTTTAGATTGACTTGTATAAATTAATATATTAGCCCAACAGATAAATTTCGCATAAAAATTGCTAATATATTAACTTAGGAAAGAAAAAAAATCACTACATAAATTATAAATACATGTTTCTTAATCATCCTAACAGGGTGGCTCTTTGACTTGAACATCGATCCTTGAAGTCAATCTCGTAAATTTTAACATTTTGCGTGTAATATGAAAACTCCATGCTTTCAAGTTACGAAGTTTGATATCCTAAAATGTCAACTTCGCTACCTTATCAATCTTATATCGCGCATTAAAATTCAGGTAAAATTGCTAGTGCTGTTGTTTGATGCCAGACCAAGTCCATATAATATGAAAAAGAATTGAGTGAAAGAAACCTAGTCAAAATAATTGCACTTACCGCACATGTTCTTTGTGCAGTAACCACTAACCAGTAACCCTGACCAAACTTAATCTCTAACCAATTTTTTGAAAATATTCTAATCGATTCATTGTTTTGCAATTAATCCGATTCGAGGCGAGTCCAGGATTAAGGTTTTAAACCCTTCCCAAAGATGATACTGGAAAGATTCAAACACATACTCTCACCCCACCTGCTTAACTCCTACGCGCCAAACATTTGGTTTAATCTCTTTTTTTCTTTTTTTTGAAAAACTGGTTTAATCTCTAACCAATCTCATATAATATTATTGACAATTTACTTACCTAAAATTATAGTATTTATAATTGACAAGGTTTTTGTATACTTGGTTCACAAAAAAAAATTCATAAAAAACATTACAATAGGAGTAAAGAAATAAGTCTTCACTTAACGATTTGAACTATTTGATTGATTTTTTTATTGGTATTAAAGCCAATGTGAGTATAGAATCTTGAATTTGATATTCACCACCTTCGGTTATTAATAAAATTAAATCAACATAAAATAGAATAAAATTATAAATACAGGCATAAAAGCATTAAAAATTGTCAAGATAATATATCATCCGTACAAACTCACACTCACACAAAAGGTACATTAACCATAAAATTGAGGAGAGGAAACCAAGTCATCATAGGTCACTTGACTAGCGGCGCACGGCAACGGCAACCCAATTTTCTGCCTTAAATACTCTGCTGATTACTGACCTAATCATGAAGTTGATTTAAGATTGGAGTTCTAAACATTGCTTACTTCACGACAAAAATTGTACTACATTAATGTACCAAAAAAAAAATACAATTGTACTATATTAATTAAATATGATTTTCATACAGCCCGGAATGTGGGCATTAACAAATAAAAGGTTCTCACTTCAATTGGTCAAACTCTCTACCCCATGAGTGAACATGCAGTCCAAATTGATCATGATTCCACTTTTACCATGATCCCCATCTTATTTTTGGCAAAACAAGATTTGGCAGATGAGATATTTGTGGGCACAATGCCAAATGGGAAAGTAGGGAGATACATGGAATTAGATAAAATGTCAGATCTTCTGCAACGTCAGGAATCAGGATCACAAGATTGAGTAATGATGAATAGTGTAACCAGCAGTGACCTCTTTCTCCTTTTCATTTTTCCTTTTCTAAAAATCATTTATGTGTGAACTAGTGACGATGGGTTTATGTAATTTGTAGGAACTCCCAAATTTAAATTTCTGTATTGTCATTTTTTATTAAGTAAAAATTGATGCTAACTTATCAACTGTTAACGTGAATTATTTCAATAATAATTCAAGGCTGTGTGATGATACGACCAAAGATTTTCGTTTAATTAGCAGAATTAAACCAGAAGGTCAATTATAATGAGACAAAAACTTCCATTTTACATCGGTAAGATAATGCATTATTTTATATCCACTGACGTACGAAGTTACAATAATGAGTAATCCATGCCCAAAATAAGTAGCTGCCGGTGCTATGCATAAATAAATAGAGAAATGCGTTTGCACAATAGCTAAGATTATATGGATATAATTAATATACTTTTTGTTGGTACCAAATAATTGAGTATGTTTTCATCAAATTAAAATTTTTGGAGACCTCCTAAGTCAATTTTATTACATATTTTCAAATTTTCTGGAGAAAAATGCTTCTGTTTTAAGTTTGCTGTTTTTTATATCGAAAATTTATTACTTTTTATTATTCTCGTAATTTTCTTATTAGAAAATTAAACAGAGCAGCAAGTTTGGTTAAGTATGTATGTGATCTATCTGCAGCTGTATAGTGCATTCTTCTATAGGAACATGAACAAAGGAAAGGCAACAAAACATGTTGGTGTAGAGGTAGAAAATCAGTATTTAAATGACATCATTGTAGTTAAATTCCTCCCTTGTCATCTAAAATTATATATATATATATATATATATATATATAAAAGAAGAAAAAAAAAAGTCATCTTCTGTCACTATCCTCACCTTCCTCTATACAGCTAAGGACAATTTCTGAAAGATTTTTCTCAGTTTTTCACTATTTTTTTGTTTTTTGTTTTGGTCCAAAAAAACGAGATTAATTAAAGTTAAACTAATGATTGTTTATCTTCATCTGTATCAGCTAACGGTAGAGAATCTTCCTTAATTTCAGCTTTACGAAGCTTCTCTGCATCAACATCTTTGCTGTCCCCAACAACACTTTCAGCTACTGTTCCGGTTAGTGTCTTGGCTCTTTGAGCCTCAACAGCCCAATCAGTTTGACTCAGAACCACCAACATGGTCACTGCACATGAACCCTGAGCGGCGAGTAAGCCAAGCCATAGGCCTTGAAAATCAAAACCAGCAAAGAAAGCTAGCCAAATTGCCACAGGCATTCCCACAAGGTAGAAACATCCAAGATTGATGTTTGCACCAATTTTTGGTCTTGCTGTGCCTCTTAGCACCCCACACCCCGTTGTTTGTGGACAGTTTCCAAGCTCACAAAGCCCTATTATCGGTAACACCATAGATGTCAGGCTTATTATTTCTTTGTCCAGTGTGAACATGCTGGCCCAAGTGTTCCTAACCATTACAGCAAAAACAAAAGCTAAGACACCTAACATGAAGCTGCAAGATAGGCCCACAATAGCAGAGAGCCTTGCTTTTGAGGGCTTTTGGGCACCTAGTTTGTTACCCACTCTAGTGGACACACTGAAGCTCATTGATGATGGGAAAATGTAGAGCAGAGAAGTGGTTTGAATCAAAATGCCCATGGAAGCTACGGTTGCTCTTGGATTTATCAGCAACCCACATAGCAAAATTATGATCTCATACCACCACCATTCAAGGCACACGGAAATGCAGCTTGGAATGGCCAAGTTGAGGAGTGATTTCCATTGTGTAAAGCACTCAAGAGAGAAACCTCCCCATGTTTTCTTATGGGTCCCAGAGAAGACTATATACAGAATCAAAGAAGCTACAAGGTTGAAGTTAGTCCACACCCCACTGAGAGCCACGCCTTTGATACCAAGATTAAGGTGAGAAACAAGAAAGTAATTGATGGGAATGTGAAGAACAATTGCCAAAGTGGCACAAAGGGTCAGAGGCAGAGTAATGGATTGACTTCGAAGGTAAATTCGTAATGGGTGTAAAATGGATTGTGCTAAGAGGTCAGGAATGGAATAGAGAAGATATGATTGGGCTTGTGTGGCTATAGCTTCGTCTTGGCCACACAAGAGAAGGATATGCTTCATGTAAAGCCAAAGCATAGATATGGGAACAGAGGTGAAGAGAAGTAAAAGAATTGTTCTTTGCAAGTAGAGACCCAACAAGGTGAATTTTTTGGCACCAAAGGCTTGGCCACAAATTGGTTCCATTCCCACAGCAAGACCAGAGAGGATTGAGTAACCAGTAATGTTAGCAAAACCAACTGCGAGTGAACCACCGGCTAAGGCAAGTTCCCCAAGGTGACCAAGGAAGAGCATGGAGATCATCGAACGACAATATAGCAAAAGACCAGTGAGGATCATGGGAAGAGCTATTTTGGATATGGAAATTACTTCTTTGAAGGCATCCCTGAGATGGGTTTTCTGGGTTTGCATTGTTGGATCATTTTCTTGCTGGGATGCTATGCCAGTGCTTTTCTGGATCAATGGATTGGTGATCATGTTGGGTTGCTCGTGGTCTTCAATTGAAACTAGGTACTCGGGATTTGAATTGCATTTGCAGTTGACGTGCGAAGATAGCTGACACATAGTTTCTCTATTTTTATGTCTATGTCAAGAAAAGAGAATGGTTTAGAGAAGACTTGAAAGTTGAAACAGAGAGAGAGAGAGAGAGACAGAGAGAGAGAGAGAGATTTGATGAATGAGGAGAATAGGGGGTTTGCAAAGGGTTGTGTGGTTTGTTTTATAGAGGGGATAAAACGTACAGCATGACCGGCCTAAAAATTATATAGTATATACTTTTTAATGAAGATGTGCCATATCCACTTTGAAGAGCAAGATTCAGAAGACAGAAATTTGTTACGTTTTTTTTTTTTTGGAAGAGTCCAATCAAAGTAAAACCAGATCGTTCTAACTTATGCATGTACTAAGAGACATGAGAGGGAGGATCATCCAAAAGTGATACTGTAGACAAGAGTCACACTTTCTGTAATATTAAGGGCCAGCATTACTCCCAGCCAAAGGTTGTCCTTGGACAGTTATACAATGATCCATTTTTGTAAGCAAACCAAAAGCCAAGAGCCCATAAGAGTCCATTAACCCTTGATATATAAGGAGTTCTGCATCTGTGTTTGGGGTTTTAACATATTCCTCGAAGCCAACTCAAGTTTGTTTGCTTCATAGCTTGGTGCACAGCTTAGGACAAGGCCACTTTAACAGTTGGTTCAACCAAGTAATATACCATTGTGTTGCGTGTTGTTTTGTACGTCACCATACTAGAGATGAATCACCCAACTTACCCTCCTTAGTGTCTCCACAAAATAACAAAAAGGCAGTGTTTCATTGCCAATGTTTGCTGTCTACTAGGCTATTAACTTTAGTAGATTTAATCGATTCGATTATTATTTTTTAACGAATCTAAAGAGTCAGTTATGATTAATCTGTCGTTTAAGTTAGTCAGTTAAAATGAAAATTGATCTTACTTCTATTGTTTTAAAAAAATTAACAGGGTGTCAAAAGTTGCAAAGTTTGAAATATGGATTAATTTGATACTAAAGTAATGGATAAAACATTAATTGGTTTTGCAAGTTTACCCATTCATGTGATCATAAAAGTGTAATATTATTTGTACATGAATTTACCCTCGTATAGCTCACAAACCAAAATAATTTGACCACTTTTTCTCGAGAAGGGAAAAAGGAGAGGGGAAGGGATTGTTTCATAGCAAGATGTTGAATTTTTCACCATTGCAAACAGATGTCCTAACCTAACTCTACGCTCAATGTACACGTCGCCATTTTTGAGGTGATTGGGAATCCGTTTGAATGAGATTTTTTTTTCTCTCTTTTTAAAAGCTGTTTTTTTTTTTTAACAAAAAAAAATCTTTCTCATTATAAATTAGTATTTAGATGTCTGTTTGAAAAAAAAAACAAAAGCCAAAAATAAGTTTTTTTTTAAGTTAAAAGTTTTAACTTTTAAAAATAACAGAAACTAAATAATTTTTTCTAATTCTAAATAACTTTATCTTTTACAAAATGTACTTCTAAAATAAGAAATTTTTTTTTAAAAAAAAAAACTCGTCTAAACGGGTATCAGTGTCCAAAGAGAAATTCTCTTCGTGAATTTAAGTTCAGCATGTCGATTTGTCAATTCACTGAGGATGTGTTTAGTTGAGGTTTTCTTTTGGGTAGTGTTTGGTTCGGGAGAAGTTTTTTTTTACTAGGGAAATGTAATTAATAGTAAAATGGTTGGAAAGTGAGTTTGGTAGGAAAATGTAAAAAAAGTTGTTTGGTTGACCCAAATATTACCAGGAAAATTTATTTAAATATGCAAAATCTATGTTCGGGAAAAACTTTGCACTTGTTTTTTCATTTCTCCGGTTATCTCAAAATACCACATCTCAAGTGGTATTCTGTAACAGTGAATTTCATCCAAAAATCAACACATAAGTCATTTTCCCATATATCCTATTTGCCTGGTATTTTTTGAAAAAACCTGAACCAAACGTGGTATTTTCCAATATCCACTTACACTTTCTCATCAATCCCAAAATAAACCTTCAACCAAACACTACCTTGGGATAGATGGAGAAGTGTGGGTAGGTATCCCAAAATGCTATGTTTGGTACAAGTTTATGAGAAAAAAAAAGTCTATGAAAGAAGTTTGCATAGAAAACCATATTTCAGTTGATTTTGTGCTCAAATTCACTGTTTAAGATTACCTCTTGAGATGTGGTATTTATGGAAAACTAGGAAAGTAAAAAAACTGAGAGTGAAAATTGTTATCAAAGTGACCCTCCATTTTGTATTAGAAAATTAATTGTGAAGTTTTAGATTTATGTAATCAAGGACATTTTCGTAATGGTTACTTATTTCCCCATCAATATTTTACCTCAAACCAAACATAGACTTTATAAATCTGACCTAATTTGCCCGATTAAATTTTTTCCAATCAAATAACTTTTTTTACATTTTCTTACCAAACTCACATTCCAACCATTTCCCTATCAATTACATTTCTCTAGTATTCAAAAAATTTCTCCTCAACTAAACGCTTTGTAAAGCGATCCAACTGATTCCACCAACCAGGAAGGTCTATATACAGTGGCATTTTCTGGAAAGAAAATTTCACGTTAGCTTATATGTATTGTTTCTATAAATACTTCTTGCACTTTTTTTAATAAAGATTTATTAAATTCCAAGTTTTTGATTGGACCACTCAGATTATCGACATAAAAATAACACAAAAAATAGAATAACATGTAAATGAACCTCGTGGTCCTGCACTAGTAAATGGTAGTGTTTTTTTAAGGCTGCGTGTCGGCTACCCATTATCTAATAAACATATAATATAACTAGGTAGAGAAGTGTAGAAAAAGCAATTGAAGCTGGTTAAAGTTGATTATATCATGAATTGGTTATGTTTCTCACTTAAATATTATCTGATTTAATACTAATTAAATTATAATTTAATTATAAATTTAACCAGTTAAACCAAGTAAATCATAATTTGAAAGTCTCGTTAGTTTAACAGAAAAATATTTCTGCAGTTAATGCAGATAAGTTATCTGCATTTACTCTCAAAACGACGTCATTTTGGGATTGAAATATTAAAAAATTATAATTATAAAGACTATAATAACCTTGAAAAAAATTAAAATTACAAAAACATTATGTTTTCTGCCCCAGTACGACGTCATATAGGGCTTACTGCATATAACTTATCTGTTGTAACTGCAGAAAAAATGAACCCTTAGTTTAATTTCAGGTTCGGTACTAAAGGCATGTTTGGTGCATAGCATAGCATAAAACCTGATAGTATAAGACCTAATAGTATAAGGTCTGATTGTATAAGACCTTATTAGATTTTAATACTATCCAGTATTTGGCATGATATTGTATAAGATAATATGATCCAATGTTTGGTAATGCACTATATAATATTATATAAGATAAAAAATAATTATTTTTAACAAAAATATCCTTTAATAAATAATTTATATTATTCTTCCAAATATGTCATATGATATTAATTTTTATAAAAATAAAAACCTACAATATTTTAAAAATTAATATATTGAAAAATTATTTTTATTTAATATATTAATTCTTGAGAATTGTACCAGTTACCGATGTTAATACATTAACCCCTTATAGGCCTAATCTCATCCCCTTAGGGCATGTTTGGCTATGTAGCACAGATACCGACACGGGACACGTGACACGATACGACACGACACTTCGACACGTTAATTCTAAAAAATATTAAATTTCGACACGTTATGACACATTTTGATATTATATAATATTTTTAATTTATGTAGTGTATATTACATTTAATATTCAATAATTTAACAAAAAAATGAAACTAAACTTAAAATATTCATCAATTTTGCAAAGAAACATAAGACATCTCAAATATTTATATTAAATGGTAATCGTAATCCAACGAATCTAATAGTTGAAACTAAAAACTCAACGCAACGCCACGTTTAATTTTTTTTTTGAATTTATATAACGCGTGTTGAAGTGTCGGGGAGTATCGGAGTGTCGGAGACGACACGTCAGGATTTTTGAAGTGTCGGTGCTTCATAGATTTTTTATGCATAGTATATGATAAGGCCTGATAGTATAAGACCTGATAGTATAAGGCCTGATTGTATAAGACCTGATTGAATTTTAATACTATCCAGCGTTTGACACGGTATTATATAAAATAATATATTGTGTAAGATAATATCATCCAGTATTTGGTAATGCACTGTATAATACTATATAGGATAAAAATAAATATTTTTAATAAAAATATCTTTTAATAAATAATTTATATAATTCTTCAAAAGATATCATATGATATTAATTTTTTTAAATTTATTGATCAGTGTGTCCAAAATATAAGTTAATTTTTATAAAAATAAAAATATTCAGTATTTTAAAAATTAATATATTGAAAAATTAATTTTTATTTTAATAGATTAATATTGAAATAATATATTAATTTTTTAGAATTACATTGGTCAACGATGTTAATACATCAATCTCTTATCAGGCTTTATCCTTCACCCTTAGGCCGGATTAAGTTATACATCGTTTTGATGTATTAAGGGATTATGTTATATAAGTTTATACTATACGATGGTCACACCAAACAACTGAAAATGTCATAACGTATAGTATAAGCTTATACTATCATGCCTTATACGTCACACCAAACAGGCCCTTAGACTTTATTAAGTTTTACATTGATGTATTAAGGAACTCTGCTGTATAAGCTTATACTATACGATGGTCACACCAAATAACTAAAAATGTCATAACATATGCTATAAACTTATACTATCAAACTTTATACATCACATCAAACAAGCCCTTAAAAATTTTATCAAACAAAAAATAAAATTAGTTCACATTACTGCTGAAGAACTAATTAAACACCTCATCAGCTCAATGCAGGTTTTATTATACCTTGATCATTCCCAGGCTCTCAGCTGGCTAGTAATGCCTACCAGCCTAAATATGTAAAATAAAAAACGAAAGAAAATGTCATAATTAGGATTGTTGGTTCAGTTATTCATCCCTATCCTTCTTTCAGTTAACAAATGAGTTCTTCCATTCCTTTGTCAACATTAATATCAATACTAATTAATCAAGTGATTATTTTTATGAATAGCAATTCAGAGTGTTTGGCGATATTGAAATATTTATAAAGAATCAAATGATCCTATAGAACTCCAATCCTTGGTTAATTACCAGATAGGATATAACAAGAAAATGGTTAATTAGTATTGATAATAATCACTTGCAATGAAGTTGGTGATTCTAAGTGTCTGCTTGGGAGGTTTTCTTTTTAGTGCCTGTTTGGATTCTCTCTTTTTTAAGCTAGAAGCTACTTATAAGCATAAGCTAGGCCAAACAGGTTTTGGAAAAAGCTCTTATAACGAAAAGCTCTTTTTTTTATAATGAAGAAAAAAGCTGAAAATTAAAAGCTCCTAGGAGGAGCTTTTTTTTAAGCTCTTATATGTTTTTCTTGAATTGTGTGCTTTTTTTTAAAAATGAAGAGTGATAAAGATAGAGAGAGAGATAATTTTCTTAAAATATGTGCTTTTAAGTAATTTTTAAGTTAAAACTTTTATGTAATTTCCAAACAGCTTTTAGCTTCTTTTTTTAAGCTCTTATTTCCTGAGCAGAATCTAAATCAAACAAGTTTTTACAAATATTCTTGTAATAAAAAGATCAACTTTTTTTTTTTAGAAGAAAAAAGCCAGAAGCTCCCTAGAAAGAGTTCTTTTAAGTTGTATAAACTTTTTTTGAAATGAATAGCTTTTTTTATTTTTAAAAAGAACAAGTTTTAAGTAACTTGGAAACTAAAAAATTTATATAATCATTAAATAACTTTTAGCTTTATTTTTAATTTTTTTAAATTTAGCTTAAAAATAAATTTTAACTTAAAAAAAATGTCAAACTCTAAGTAAATCTTAATACCAAAAAATTCTTAGATTTCAAGAGAAGTAGATTGCTCGTTGTGCTTAGAGTGCGTTTGTATTGCATTGTAAAAAAAGTTATTTTTATGTCCTACTTATTTTAAAAAAGTTTTTTTATAAAAATTAAAACTATTTAGATTTTTTAAAATATATTTATTTTATGAAAAAAAAAATTAGCTTTTGACTTTTGCTTTTTTGAGAAGCTAAAATTTTTAGCTTCTGAAAAAAGTAAGTTTTTGACTTTTTTTTATGACTTCTGCTTGTTTTAGAAGCAGTATCCAAATGCATTTTAAAATAAAAGTGCTTTTTTAAGAGAAAAAAAAGTAACTTCTGACTGAAAAAAGCTCATCCAAACGAGCTCTTAGTACGTAAAGAACCCTGCTTTTTGTATATGATAATCTTAACTAGTACTGCAACTTAAGCCGTCATCACATTCGAAAAGCTAATTGATTTATCAACACCAAATTAAGGGAATTTGACCGAATTGTCACACTTTTAAATATTATTTATCTAAATGTCATGGACCATAAAAAATTGTCAAAGTGCCACGTCACCAAACTTGCTACAATACTCAATAAGTTTGGTTTGGCTACGTGGCACATTTAATGAAGCCACAAAACTCGTTGCAAGTAGGAGCAAATAAAGTAATCAAAATGGCTGGCTTTTTTAGCAAAAGTTAGACACGTGGCATAACACAACCATACTCGTTGTCCATGGGAGTGAGTAAAGTAGTCAAAGTGGCAGACATAGCAAAACTTGTTGCTACTAACAGCGAGTTTTGTTGTGTCATGTCAAGTCCACTACTCGCCAGTGTGTCCAGCGAGTATGGTGTAATATAACCCCCACCCCCAATTTTCCCATTTCATGCATTCGTTAGTCTCAACGTATATAAAATTTCCCTGATTTCTCCTGAGTGTTATTTATTTCTCCAGTCTTTTTGTTTTAATTTTTACAAAATGAGTGACGATAATGATTCAATAATTGCTATTGTATACTACAATGAGAGAAGATATTTTGGTCCTAATGGTCAAGTTTTTGAAGGAAATACGAAAACATTTCGCATGAGCCTCGATGTAGTTATAATGATCTGAAGAAGACAATATACAAGAAGTTGAGATTACAACGTGGTCAATCTTTGTTTGGTTGACTACTAGATGTGATTCGAGTAAAGAGAGTTGGGTTCTTGTGGAGATTGTTGAGGACAAAGATGTCGCTTTAGCAGTAGATGCATTTTGAGATTATCCAGACTCCACATTTATTAAACTATATGTGAAAATAGACTCCAGTGGCTCCACTCATGCTGTCCAACATGGCTTGAGACAACTTCATCATTTGTGCGTAAACCAAATAGATGGTGTACATCCTCCAGTGTGATCCTAATCTCACCTTGTGGCATATGAAATGTCTGTGTCTCACGGGTGCCAATGCTCGACAAGTGCAGAAATAAGTGCATGGTCAATATAAAATAATAAAGCGGGTGATGTTATCGAATAATTACAGTTAAACCTTATAATCCTAAAAAATAAAAAAGTGTACACTAACCTCGTGGTTGCGCAACCGTGCAACGTGACAGAAACCAGCATGCCTCAGATATGAATGGATCTGCTCAGGTATGTTGATATGATCATGTGTGGTTTCATACCTGACAATAACCAAGCAATTTTTCGTGTCATTCCACACGTATGTGGATATGTGTTTCTCTTTCATTGTCAGGAGAGAACAATCAATAGGACCCAGGTAATTACGCAATGAAGAGATCTTGGGGTGCCAGGAGGTGTGGGGTCATTATCTTTACGGGGCGGTGAACCTGTATGGGAATCCATGAATCTATTTAAAAGAATAATTAAATTATATTAATAATACTATTTATAAATTATTACATAAAAAATTAATATGTCAACACTTCCATGGTTTATTAAATATAATAACAAATATATATATATATATATATATATATATATATATATATATATATATATATGAGGGTGGATATTCTAACTACCAAAAACTCTCACTACTAACTTACTACCCATCACATCACCATTGGATCAAAGAGAGAGAATGTTAAAAAGTTTTTGAAGAGAGAGAAAATATTAATCTAATGGTGATTAGATAAGTAGTAAGTTGGTAGTGAAAAATTTTGGTAGTAAGAATATCCATCATCTATATATATATATAAGTATATATATATATATATATATATATATATATATATATATATATATATATATATATATATATATATATATGTATCAACTATCCTACTGTTTAATCTCTATACTAACAGAAATAACAAAAGAATAAAATATCATTTATCCTAAAGTTTCAATTCCTAAAATAAATTATGATAATTTACACCCTGTTAAAATGCTATTTATAATTTTAATGTTAATATAAAATTAAAAAATCAATTATCCTAGGATATATTACCTATACTAATTCATATTACAAAAATAAAACACGTCATCTATCCTAAAGTTTCATATACTAAGCTATACTAGTAAGGGTTTGGTGTTTGTCATTTTAAATGACATAAGTTATGTCATTTTAGGAGAGAGATAGACACAGAAAAATGGAAATCATGGGAGAGAGAAAATGAGTAGTTTTTTTAATATAAAATTCAAATTTTCTGTGTCTGTATCTCTCTTAAAATGACATAACTTTCTGTCATTTAAAATGACAAACACTTTTCCCTTCTAGTAATGTGTAAATAAATAAAAAATATAAAAACTAACCTTGTGAGAAAAAGGACAAAACCTTGAAGTAGAGAGGGAATTTCTATAGAGAGAGTATCTTAGTGAAAATAAGGGGTGGAGGAGGGGGGGAAGGGGGTGTAGGTATTTATAGTGTTAGACATGCATTATAGTCATTGTGTTGAGTGACGAGTTTGGTCTGCATTGTAGTTCGTTGTGCTTAATGACAAGTTTGGTCTGCACGTGACACGTGTCAGACACAGTGACAGAGTCAGGGAAAAAAGTCAGGTAGTGCCAAAAGATTCGACCAGTAGAATCAGGTGGTGCCAAGGTTATATTATTTTTAAAAATCCAACTAATATCAAGGCTATATCAAAAAAATTTAAAAAAAATCTATACCATTTTAAAAAATTAAGTGGGTGCCAAGGCACCACCTGCCTTCCAAGTAACTCTGCCACTGGTCAGACGTGCAGTTCTACTTTGGACTAGGGAGACTTTGCTCGCTACACCTCGCATAGAGTTTGTCTCTCTCCTCCACATGTTCAACTTTTGAGCAAAAAAAAGCCTGTCATTTTGACTAGTTTAGTCACTGTTGTATGTAGCGAGTTTTATGGCCTTATTAAACTCGCCAAGTGACTAGACCACACTCGATGTGTTGTTGTAGCGAGTTTGATGGTGTGAAAGTTTGACAAAAAAATTTTATCCCCTAACATTCAGATAAGTAATATTAAAAAGTGTGGCAATACGGTCAAAATTCCCCAAATTAGGGATAGGCATTTTATATCTTGAAAATTAATCATGCCTAGAGGTTTATAAAGATGATAATTATACATATGTAATTAAGATCCATATATGTTAATCTCTAATTATCTTCAATGTACTATTTAGAAAATAATGTTAAAGATATTAATATAAAATTATCATTTTGGTCTTTATTTATCAATTTAAATTGTTGTGTTGAATTATTGTATTCCTTGATATCAGAACTTATGATAAAAAATCGCAATTTCTATTTTTTTAATAAAATTAAAAAATAAATTAAAAATAGGAAAGAGCACACATTATCCACACATCAAAGCTTTTAGGTGGTTCTTTATACATAAAATTGATTTCAAACCACCTTTCTTTCAACCACATGCTGAATCATAAAATCTTATCCTTAATTAGTGTTAAAACTTGAAAAGGGAAAAATTGAAAAGACGTCCAAGGTATTTTCTAGGAAGACGATAAGCTTAACGAGAGATTTGGTCATTATTACAAGATTGTTCACACTCTAATCTTCCAAAAGTAAAGATCCCAAGAGATAAAAAAAATATTTTTTTGAAATCTTTTATATATGTCACAAATTCATAGGTCAAAGACCTTGGGATGTTATCAAAGATTTCGCTTCTTAAAATTTCAGTCTAATTGCTATCTTTTTACATCTTATACAAGACTTTAACTTTTATCGTTTGTTTACTAAGAACGTTCAGGAACAAAGATCATAAAATTGCTTTGGTGACTTGTCATCTTTATTAAAGCCATTTCTCTTGCCACTTTGTTGCCTTTTGTCTTGCGAGAAAAAGCCATTCCCATTCGGTTGTTAACACATTGTGTGACTTAGATGATTCCAAACCGTTTATTCGCCTAAATTTATTTCATTTCAAGGATATGTTGTTTTATTGACAATACTTTTTATAAATGAAAAGTTGAAAACAAATAAGAATGGTTAAATTATTATATAGGTCCTATAATTTTACCGAGTTTTAAATAAGTTTTGAAATAAACACTTATATTTAAAAAATAATTAAATTGGTTCATATTATAGATGATGACTGCATAGATTTCACTAATAGATGTTTACAATCGTATGTAGATTGTGTTAATATTACATGTTTTAAGAATTTAATTATAAGATATAATTAATAGGAACCTTATGAAAAAATAAATTAAATTATATAGATTTAGAATGAATTTATACTTATAACCTCTCACAATCATTTAGAATGAAGATATTATTATCTCTTACTTATAATCTTTATAAAAAACGTAATTTTTTAGGTAATTATATATATATATATATATATATATATATATGATAAATCTATATAATTTATCATATCATTTTTGGGAATTATTATTAATTAATAAGTTTGATTCCCAATAAATGATAACTGTTGATTGGCGAAAATCAAAGGATAGGAACTTAGGATTTGGTGTCAAATTTTAAAATTTGACACCGGTGTCAAAGAATCCTATCACATATATGTATATATATATATATATATATATATATATATATATATAGATATAAAGAGAGAGAGAGAATTTTTTTGACTTTGGTGTTAAACTTTGAAATTTTACATCAAATTCTAACCATTGATTTTCGTCAATCAAACTTATTAATTAATTATTATTTCTTAATAAATGATAATCGTTGATTGGCGGGAATTAACGGTTAGGATTTGATGTCAAATTTCAAAGTTTGACACCGGTGTCAAAGGATCTTGCCTCATATATGTGTGTGTGTGTGTGTGTGTTAGAGAGAGACAAATATTTCTCAGATAGCTTGAGATATATTTATCTCCGTCTACCCAAACACTATGCCATTTTATTTATTTATTTTCTTATATTAATTGATTCATTTTTGAATGGTTATGATTTTCTCTTTCTCTCTCTTCCTTTATTGCCATTGATCCATCTTTGTGTTGGGTCAAGTCGAACCCTCAAGTCGATTGCGGAAGCGAAACAGTAAAATGCAAGAGGAGAGAGGTGGAGAAGAACTTGTTTAACGTGGGAAAACCTTCTCTAATGTGAAGAAGTAAAAATTCACGGGACACTAGTCCAGAATCAAACTTCCACTATAAGAATAATGGGTTACAACAGTCAAACTTCCCTAGTTTTTCACTAGAGGTATAATCAAACTTCATATACAATGGTGATAATCTCAAACTTCCCTAAAGAAGTATCTTACTTCAAACTTCTCTGTAGAGGTATTCAAAATTCTTTCTTCTTATATCTAAACCTCACACACTATAAGCTTATATAGGGGAGGGAGATGATTTTAGATCTTCGATTATGAAGAGACATTGAATCACTCAAAAGATGTGTCCCTTGAGCCTTGCACTTTCATTTATAGAGAGACATTAAACTACTGAAATGATGTGTCCTTTGAGCCTTGCACCAAAATGGAGAGTTTCAACTTGTTGGAACTTGAGCTAAGCTTTGAAGAAGGAACAACTCCCAATATTTTGTACTGTTATGATTTAGTAATTGTATTGTTATGATTTAGTAATTGAAGATAAAGTTATTTCAAACAACTTGAAAAACGATAAGTCCTATATATGTGTGTGTGATATGATCAATTTATGCCAGTGTAAAAATAATAAGTTTTACACTAAATCTTAATCATTGATTTTTGTATTTAACAGTTGTAATTTATTAAAAATTAATTATTAATTAATAAATGAGATCCAATAAATTTTAACTATTAAATGTATGAAAATTAATGATAAAATTTGATATAAAATTTATTATTGATATGAATTCATCATGCATTTTCATATATAATTACTGAATTACATATACACAAGTTTATCTAGTTTTGTCGGCACTAAATGGACTTTTGTCAAACTAAGAATAACATGACAAACGTTTGCGACGCGAGTCGTGATATTAGAGATTACTCAGATTAGTAAGAGGTGAAAGTAATTAATCAGTGAGATACTAGCAGAAGCATGCATGTAGTCAGTGTCTTTTTTTTTTAATTGTAGTTAATTTGTGCCTTTACAACTTAATAGACCGACTTTCATCACCCTTTCAGACTTTAAAAGCAAAGAAATAAAGGAACTTTCCGTCTTTACTTTAACGAGTTTGTTAGTACGGAATTGATCTGGTGATAATATATAAGGTTTTATGCTATGTATGACCGACGTGACGTGACACGATACGACACTACACTCTGACACGTTAATCTTTAAATAATATAAATTTTGATACGTTTTATATTAAATAATATTTTTAATTTATATAGCGTATATTTCATTTAATATTCAATAATTTAACAAAAAAATAAAACTAAATTAATAATACCCATCAACACGTTATAAAGGTGGAATCTTTAATAAAAAAAATAGGAACTGGGATGAGAGAGATAATATCAGATAGAGAGATCAAATCATATTAAAAAGAGATTAGAGAGAAGGAGATACAACAAGAGCGTAATAGGAATTGACAACAATGATGTTGAGATGATCTCTTATCTACTTAAGGGGAAAAAAGACAAAGAAATAAAATTGATATGATCAGGTGGAAGCTTTATTAATATATTTTATTTTAAAAAAATAATAATTTTTTTTAAAAAAATAATTTTTTTACAAAAATGTCATTTGACCGTGTCGGAACGTCTCGGACACAGTCAAATTCACGTTCGAAATAGTCAACGTGTCGGGTAGGTTGACCGCGTGTCGGAGCGTGTCGGACACGACACTTCCTGTTTTTTGAAGTGTCCGTGCTTCCTTGGTTTTATGTTTGTTATATTACATGATGTAACATAACAAATCTACACACACAATTGAGAAGAGAGAGGAGAGAGAAGAAAGGAGAAAGAAAAATCAAGGGATGGGACCCACATAAAATTATGTGTGTAGAAAAGGTATGTTATATCATGTAACATAACAAACATAAAATCCTAATATATATTTATTAGAACGTAATAATGTATTGTTGTTCGATTTTTCAATATATTACTTAGGGGTGATAAACAAATCAGGAGTTTTTGGCTCGGCTCATGATGGTCTGAGTTTACATGACTAAAATTGGTTGTTGGAACCAAGCTTGGACTTGTATAAAAGCTCGTTTAATAAAAAGGTCTTAGGCTCTAATTTAAAAGCTCGGCCTTAGAGCCTTTCAGACTGACCTAATATATTAATTTATATTTATATTTTATATTTTTTTATACTACTTGTAATAGCCCTTTCTCTCTCCTCAATCCATTTCACCCAATTTTATTGGTTAAATAGACTTTTTGAATGATTTTGTTTTATATTATGATGTTTGGATATACATTGAATTTATGAATATTTATGGAATTACTAATGTTGTTGATTGTATATTTTATTTGGAAAAAAATTTGTTGTCTTATTTTTTTTAAACAGACTAAGTCAGGCTTTTATTTTTTGTAAATAAGACAGGCCACATGCCAATAATTATAGTCATAACAAGTAACAGGCTTGACCAGGCTGACACATTTAAACACAGGCTTAACATTTTAAGACCAAAACTCGATTCGGCTCGGCCCATTAACACCTCTAATACTACTTCTCCTTTGATCATGAAGACATGAAGTATTTGTGTCTCTCGATCCGTCGTATAAAAAGATAAATGTTTAATACAAAACATGAATGTGAATTGTAATTTTAACTTTTTTTTGTAAAAAAATAGCAAGACGTGTTATTTTCGAATATATCTTTAGTGTATCATATGCACTGAATTCAGTGTATTTATCTATTTATTTTGTGATACATGGACAAAAAAAATATCACATCATTTAAAAAAATAGATGATATGATATTTTGTTATCCTTGTCACAAAATGATTGGATGAATATATTAAATCTTCGATGTATCTAATGCACTAAACATTTATTCGTTATTTCCAAAAGAAAATGTACCATGAGGCTTCGTTCGTGGGCCAAAGCTGACAGGATTTATAACTTATTTACATATTGCAATTACGGCAATTTGGGAGCCCACCCAATTCCCTTCATAGAAGAAGGAAAAATTATTAAGTTGGGTATAGTGGATGGTGAAGGATTTAGATAATTTGTATTAAATTAAATGTTTAATTCTCACATATATAAAAAAAAAAAAAGGAATGATAAAAAGTAATAAATAAAAAATAATTTAACATTTCTATTTTTGCTGCATAAATTTTTTTCTGCCACACTTATATAATAGTAAATGGATCTCAATAACTTCTTTTCTCTCTTCTTTTTAAAATTTATGCAGCAAAAATAGAAATAATTTTTCCAATAAAAAAAAGTGTAAAAAGCTATTTGTATACACAGAGGATGATTAAAATGTCAAAGATAAAACATGGGGACTTCATAATGTGACATTTTCACGTATTCTAAACCTCTCACGATTGCTATAGCACCGTAGTTTTTCATGATGAGATTTACATAAAACATGTCATGCTTAAAGTTAAGATTCAAATCTACTTTGTGTGACAGATTTGAATGGGAAAAGAGTGTTATTGAGAGTTCATTTTACTTTCTGTGACGTTTAGTTATTATTGTTATCGATTCTATGATTCACATATTTATGTTTTGATAGGATATTTATAGAATTTATTAAATAAGTAATAGTTTTTCAATTTTGTTGTGAGAAACTCTATCCCTGTTTTTAATTTTTAATATAAGAAGCAATTTTTATGAGTTTACAAATTTGTGTATTTATGACTTGACATAAACTATGAGCATATGTGGATATAGAATTATGATATGAGTAAAGTGTTTCTGCAGTTATCCGAGATAATTTATTTTAATTCCAAAATTATGTAATTTTGAATTAATGATAAGTATTTTTATAATTTTAAAAAATTTAATGAAGGGTATTTTGCTCAAATTTATATGATAAAAAATAAATAAAATAATAAAAATACTATTCATTAATTTAAAACAAACATAGTTTTAAAAGTAACCGAAGATATCTTATTTTTCCCTTAACTTATTTTTCCCTTATAATATAAGTACTAATTGTTGGAGGCGAAGAAGATTTGAAGAAAGGAGAAGCGTAGTGATAAATGATAACGTTGGTTTATCCGAATACTGGTGATTAGGAGACAGGGACGGTGCAACAGGATGGCGACGCGCGTTATAGGGAGAGCAGCTTCACTCTTATCTTGCGGTCATGTCTTATTCAAGAGTGGGACCAACCTCGTCAGTGTTTCTTTTTTCGTGACAGCTCTAAATTTGATTGAGATGCGTGCGATGGGAAGAGCATATCACATACTCCTCAGGATGATATAAACGGGTTGGACTGAACTGGATTGAAATTTGATTTAAATAAGTTTTATTTTATTAATTTTATGTAAGTCTAAATTATTTGTCTGATTTAATTTATATTTAAAAATCAAAAAACTTAATCTAGAACTATTAACCTATTCAATAATTAAAAAATAATTAAAATTAATTATTCAATATCATTAAAATATTAATTTTAGTTATTTTATTTAAAATAAATAATATGACATAGACATATCTGTAAGCTTATAGATCCGATATATAATAAAAAGTCTTGTCCTGCTTTTTAAATAGACTTATTTAAAAGCTTAAATTTATTTTATTTGACTATATGTAATAGATCGAATCTGACTTGATGTAGGCTGGATTGTAGGTTAGTGTTAGATCACCTGATCCATTTACACAAGATATCACTGTTCTTAAGAATCGAATGGCATATTCAACGCACATTTTTTATTTTTCCAATATGATAAATAAAACAATTATCTAAAAAATATAATCTACTAAAATAGCATTGTATAAAAATATATTTTAATTTTTCATTTTATATGAGATAAAATTATTTTATGCACGTACACAAAATGGGTGAGATTTATCTATTTTCTTTCTCTCTTAGTATTTTTAATATTATAACCTACCATTTTTTCTGCCTACATTTGCCTACCACTCTAAAATATCAATAGATCACAATCTTAACTAACATTTATTTTTCTCTCTCTTCTTGAGATTCTGATCTAACGGTATTGGATGATAGTAGACAAAGATAGGCAGAAAAAGTGGTAGATAGAAAACTTATCCCTAAAAAAGTCTGCGGCATAGTAACTTTGTGCATACACTACTGAGCCGTAAATAAGGCTGAGTTTCATCCAAGAGACTAAACCAACTTAGAAGAAGGAGATATGTTCTTGAGTTCACACTAACGTAATTTCTATGTTAGAGAAATCTCTAGGTGATATGTATTACTTCGTCACTTTTATTGATGATCATACTAGAAGAGTGTGAATATCTTTATTGACCACAAAAGATCAAGTACTCAAAGTATTTAAGGAGTTACACACAAGAGTTGAGAAGGAAATTGGAAATAAGGAGAATATCGAGGTTCATTCCAAATGTATATAAGGGTGGATACCTTAGCTGAACGACGTAGTCGAAAGAATGTATAAGACAATTGAAGAGTGAATTCGTAGCATGTTGTCTAAAGCCAAATTTACCAAGACATTCTAGGGAGAAGCTATTAAGACTGCCATAAATTTAATCAACTTGTCACCATCAAGTCCTCTAGAAGAAGAGATCCTAAAGAAGTTTGGACAGGTAGAAAGGAAATATATGAGCATCTGGAGGTGTTTGGATGTAGTTCATTTATGCACATTCCCAATGATGAACGAGCAAAGTTAGATGCAAATATCAAGGAATGTATCCACCTTGACTCACCAAAGGGATGTGGTGTTCGGTATAGAGTTTGTAGCTTAGCCCATTTGATGGTAGATCTCCCCCTACCATAGGCTCCCTCATTACCCAACATTGGTATTAGTGTCCTATGAAGCATCGACACTTCAAAAATCCTAACGTGTCGTGTCCGACACTCTCCGATACTCCTACACTCTCCGACATTTCAACACACATTCCAGAGACTTAAGAAAGAATTCAAATGTTGCGTTGCGTTGCGTTTTTAGTACCAACTATTAGATTCGTTAGATTACGATTACCATTTGATTGAGTTTAATATAAATATTTAGGATATCTTATGTTTTTTTGCAAAATTGATTGGTATTATAAGTCTAGCTTCACTTTTTTGTTAAATTATTGAATATTAAATATAATATACACTACATAAATTAAAAATGTTATTTAATATCAAAACATGTCAAAATTTAACATTTTTTAGAATTTAATGTGTCGGAGTGTCGTGTCGTATCGTATTTCGTGTCCTGTGTCGGTGTCGGTGCAGGTGCAACATAGTTAGTGTCAATGGTTGATTGACCCGTGTGTATGAGTATTAGGAGATGGTGGTGGTTAGTGTTCGAGTTTGTCAGCCTTCTAAAACTATGATGAGGAACCAATGTCTTGATGAATGGAGTGAAGTCTTGATGTAATCTCATGAATACTCGAAAAAGCCTATGCTTGAAGAGAAACGAATATGGGCCTAAGACTCGCACTTAAAGGGAACGAATGTTGAGAATGAGACTCCAATTGTGACTAGTGAAGCTCCACATTAGTTAGTAATATATTAAGTGATGACGATATATAAAAAAAAAAACTCATAAGTAAATGTTGATTTTGGATTAAGATGTGGTGTCCGAGACCATTTATGATAAAAAAAAATCACGTAGGTTTTTTTTTTTTTTTTTTGATAACAAAATCACGTAGGTTTTATATCCCCTTTGATTGTCGATTTCCCCGTACCATAAATTCCCTTGTTACCCGATACTTTGCAACATTGAAGTGCAAAATTCAACAGCTTCTTGTTGGCGTCCGGGTAGAATCTTTGTCGCGTGCCTTATGTTATTCTCCTGGAACGTTTGGATCGTTGGATAGAAAAAAAAGAAACAATGGCATTGTCATTGCCATGAGATATGGTGGCGAAGTTGACCTTTCGGTGATACGCTTTCACCGCAATTATTTTGTTCCGCTAAATCAATATACGCTACCATTAATTCACCATTAATGTAGTATTAATGACTTTTCCTATTATTGTTTTTTTCTTATTTGTACACCTACTTAAGTAGGAAAAGTATGGGAAAAAAAAATCAAATTGATGGCAAAAGCTACAGTTGCAATAACACTCTACCCGTGAACGTCATACTTATATGCGGGAACGTCGTCATACCATTCTTTGAATTCAGTAGAACAATCAACATTTTCTTAGATTGAAGGCGTTTCTCAAGCTGCATGAGATAATTTTATCTCCGGCTACTAAATCATAATCGTACAAGAATGAATATCAACGGTGATAAAAGAAGAAAAAGAAAATCATAACCATTCAAAAGTGAATCAATTAATATAAATAAATAAATAAATAAAACGACGTATATGATGCATTTGTCTTGCACACATGGTATGCCCACTGTGCAAATTAATTATGGGGCAAGCAAGGAATTGAACCCTGATTAGTATCGTGTGAGGGTACTATAATACTAATACATCATTTACACCTTACAGTAAATTTGCAATTTATTTATCTTTTATATAAGATTACTGCATGGATCTCTATCTTCTCCAAACGTTACCATGTCATAAATTAGATGTATTATTTCACGTGACACTATGCAAAGGATTATGTGCAATGACATTTTGTACATGTGATATGTTTACGTGTACAAAATTTCCTCATTTTTTAATTGTATTTTTAAATTTTTTAAATTTTTTAAATTTTTTATAATTTTTTATTCACCATTTTTAAAAAAATGCCCAGATCATATTTAATTTACATTACTTTTTAAGTAATTGTTTAAATGATTTAATTGAATTTTATTGCAGAAATAATTTTATATTTTTAAAATTAAGGATGCAAAATTGAAATTTGAGTTTTTAAAATATAAATTTTTATCTAAAATTTGTCTCCGTTTTCTATTTATATTTGCAAAGGAGGAGAGCGGTGACTAATGTTCGTGCTTCACAAAGATTGACTTACAGAGTTCATTTTTATAAGTTCGTAAGGGATAAGCAAAATAATTAAACAATTTCCCTTTTAACAAGAAGAGTTTTCGAGAAATTTTTATTATTATTTTAGTAGATGAGAAAAAATTATTTTAAGGTATGAGATTTAGAGTTTGCGTAATAATATAATACTTTATTTGTTGACAAATTATTTTAAGGTATGAGGTTTAGAACAAATAAATTTTTGTTGTTATGACAAATTAAAAAGTAATAATTTGTTCACCAAAACAAAAAAAGTAATAATTTTACTGAAAAACCAAGAAATGTAACATACATATCAAAATGTAAAGTAACATCCACAGCCAGAATTATTCGTCAATTTTTTTTTCAGAATTTTCCAAAAATTGATGAAAATGATTAAATTAGCTAAAGTAGTAGAAACAAAACATCCATCCAAAAATTAAAAACAATGTTAAATCACTGGTAAAAATTTTAGAGACAAAATCTAACTTTATATAATTTTTCTAAAAAGTGTTTAGAAAATACCATAAAAGAGAACCTAAGAAATAGTTGTTTTGAACTATCATAGTTTGTCCAGTTACTCTTTAAAATAACATTTTTTAATAGCTAAGATTGGTAGTTACAATTTTAGGATTGTAGTTTTATATAATTATTATGAGAGAATAAGAATAAATATTAATAAATCAATCTCACATAAATAATTTAAAAGTATTTTAAAGGTTATATGAACACTCACAAGTTATATAAGTTTAGATTAATTTTAATTATACATACATGATTTAATAGTCAATATTTTATTAATTTAATAAAAATTAATATCGAAGCAATGATTAAATTAGTTCAACTAAATAATAATTGAACCAAAAATATAACCAATTTACAGTCCAATCAGCCAACCCCATTAAATTTTCAAAAAACTGAGATTTATAATTCTCAGAAAGCCAGTTATCTCACTTGATATTGATCCCTCCTCTCTAAGCAAAAACATACTACATTTATAAATTAAAAAAAAAAAAAGTACCTCCATCTCGTTCTATTGGCTTAAATTCGGTGTAGCATCAAATAATTTTTTACACTGATCTACATTCCATATCTTATTTGCTTCTTATGTTAGGATGTAAACTGGCACTCGAGGGATAAAGATCCCCCAACACAAGGCAAGAGCTTAATCCACCCTACCCTTATCAGCAAAAACCCTACCATGGCAACTGGTTTGTAGGACGATAAATTAGTTAGTGGATTTCTGCGCTCAAGTTCAACTCCGTATGATGATATGGTCTCCAACTTAACATGTTGCATCATTCACTGTTACGCAGTTTAATAACATTAAAATTGAACTGTCAGGATTATGAGGCCTACCCAAACTCTTTAGCCTTCGGAAATTTCACTTCAGAGACGGCAACCCAGATTGAACGATAATGTGTACTTTTATCCCATGTTCTTTCAGCAACAGTCATACAATGTTAAATAGCAATCAATTACGTCAAGCTCATTCAAGGGCACACAAAAGTTTAGCAACATGCCAACATATAAGACCATAATGCCAATAATTATCAAAGATATATGATACCACTATTTGACTGCAAACAAAGATTCTACAATACTAAGCTGACAACGAAGCATGAAACTATCTAAATGAATAAAGGACTGGTAAGTTAATAAAGGACTGATAAGTTATCACAACATAAGTTTCAGAGCTATATCACTACTCCACTAGTAATTTGCTGAAATTAAATTTAGTCCTGCCACGACCCCGTATTACAATTAGTTGGCCCTTCTGCCTTTTTTCATCAAAGACTGCAATCATTCTTCTGCAGGGGGTGACTGGCTGCATTATCAGAAATATACACAATTAGAAAATCGTAGATATGAAATGTATGTAAAGAAGGCTGAAGAAAATACATAAGAATAACAAAAACTCTAAGCAATAAATATATATTTGCAAACCTGCGGTATCTTTCATGCACGGGACTTTCAGGACCACCATAGTTGGGACTGTCCCTCGGCTCAGGCATAGTATTTGGGCTCCCTTCATAACCATTGTAAGGGCTAGAATTCCCTTTTGCATCAGGACTATGTCTGGAGTCATGGCCGTTTCCAGGGCTAGCCTTCACATTATCATATGGACTACGGCTAGAACCACGATCATTTTGAGGGCTAGTCCTCTCTCCTTCATCAGGAGGACTATGGGAGGGAACAATGCCGCGGTCAGTTCTCCCTCGCTCTTTGTGATAAGGACTGCGGCTGGAGTCACGAACACGATCAGAACCATCCCCCTCTCTTCTATATGGACTAAGGCTTCTACCCCCATAAGCAGGGCTACCTCGCTCTCTCCGATGCGGGCTTCCACTACGGCTACGGCCACGACCATAGTCAGGGCTGCTCCTCTCCCTCTTATATGGACTGGCACCATGGCCATAATCAGGACTACCCCTTTCTCTACGGTAAGGACTGGGTGATCGCCTTCCATCGCGGCTTCTATACCGTTGACGATCATGGCCTCTCTCAGGGCTATATCCATTTCGCTTATCATCGTCATCTTTAACAGCAAATTCAACTGAAATAACTCGATCAAGTAACTTGCTGCACATCGGAATTTGAAAAGAATTCACATTATCATTCCAGTGGTATGTCAATCTAGAACTTAAAATGAAGAGCATCCATCATGATAACATAATATTTGGTCATACAACTAACTGACCAAAGGACACAGGTATACGGACCAAGCTATAAACCCAAATCCATCTGAATATAAAAATTGTCAAGCAATTACTAGAGGACAACAGATTTGAAAAAAAGAAAAAGTCTCGACCAAGACAAAGACACTTGTAATTTCCTGTTAGAAAAAAAAGTTACAAATACACTGAATTACCTCATATTAGTAGCTTCAAGTGCTCTGCTAGCATCATCCTCTGATTCATACTGAACAAAAGCAAAATTCCTTCTGATCCTCACACTGACTATCTTACCATATGGCTCAAAGTGCCTTTCCAAGTCCCTTGTTCTGGTATGGTATGTATCAAAATTAATTACAAATAAGGTCTTGGATGGCCTCCCATTAGCTGAAGATCTTCTTGAACCAGCAGGCCTTCTAATGCCACGTTCTTGCTGCAACACAGTACATTCAATGACGATGGAAAACATAGCGAGTAACAACATAATAATAAGCAAATGTCTAAGATAAAAATGACTAATTATGTGTTACCTTTGTCCATTCCACACGAAGCCTGCGCCCCTTCCGACCAAAGTCTGCCCGATCAAGAGCACGAATTGCAGCCTCAGCATCTCTCTCATCTTCCATATAGATAAAAGCAAATCCTACAGACCAGGCAAAGTTTTATCAATTAAGTTTTATAAATTAAAACTTATCATAAAGCTGAGAAGACAAAATCCGGTCCATCTGTCCAATCAAGGAACACTCCACTTCTGATGCGGGACATCTGATCCTTCAGCTATGCACAAACAATCTCAACACTTACGACTCGGAAATTAAAATTTTGGTAAACCTCCTGATTTCTATAAACTACTTTGACCAATAGAATTAGTACAGACCTTGAGTAATAAACAAATTGGATTCAAGAACAAGAATCCAAAAGTGTAGGTCTCATTGTGGGTCAATGGAAAGTGAGTGCCTTCTCCATCTATTCTGCTGCCTCTGCTGTGAGGTTGGCAATAATTCAACCTCGAAACATGTCCGAAAGTGAAGGCTGGGCAAAAGGCACAAAAATTGAAAGGCAAATGTGACTGAGGAATACATGGAACGGTTGTGCCATTGCAGATCAAATTGAATGATTCTTCAATAAAAGAAGAAGATGTGCATCACAGGCAGGAAACGGATTTCTGAAAAGCCCATCCATTAGCTTGGGAGTAAATGGATATGCCAAGATAATCCTGCGCCAAAGAAAATGTTGAGTATGGGGGTTGATGCTTCAAAAAACATGATTTTTTACTTAAAGATATCTTGAAACCCCCACAAATGCTCAACAATGTGCCGTACACCAAGGTCCAACTCTTGAAACTGAATCAATGATCTTGGAAGATATTATGTAGACCACAGGTTGTGATGCCAAACCTCAGATAATGTCTCTGATGCTACTCCCAGGCTGGATGCCTTAATGGTATAATTGAAAATGTGCAACGTATGCAATGTTTATTTCTTGTTCCCATCGAGAACTTGGTGTTCTGGATGACAAACCATAGAGGTACTTTTACTGTCAAGTGTTTTTAGTTCTCAAGTTGAATACTTAAATTATAAATCAACCAATTTACAATTCTATAAAGCTACATCTTGTTACCCGGACAGTTCTTGACCAAGACGAATATTCTCCCACCATAACTCGTCCGGAAATCCCCAGGAGCAGATATGGTAATATAGAATTTTGTTTAATTACTGAATTCAATTATATGGATATTAATTCAGTCCAAAGTTACCAAGTAACAATAAGCTCCGTTCTTCTTTAACAATTGGATTGAACCAAACAAAGCAGCAATCTGGTCTAAAACTCATGTATAAAAGATAACTATTATCAACAAAAAAATAATTCTAATACTAAAAAACCAAAAAGTCCAAGTTCAACCTCAAACATCCAGTCCATGATAATTTGCCCCACCAAAAAATAAACAAGAGATTGAGAAATTATTAAGGTATACATCTTAAAATGTACAAAAGAGATTTAAAGAAAGAAAGAAAGAAAAACTTACCAGACTTCATATCCACCCGATCAACCTTCCCATATCGTCTGAAAAGCCGCTCCAGCTCTGACTGCCGTGCATCATATTCAAAATTTCCACAGAAAATAGGCCTCATTTTCCCCGAACACAAGCTGAGAAACATTCAACACTTAATGCCACATTGTGCAAGTATGGATGAACATAACACGCATAATTGTTAAATTAAGAAAAAATCATTTGAGATCTAACTAGAGAATACACAAAAACCCTTGAAGCTTCTACTCATGTTTTTCCCATAAAACGGAAAATTAAACTATTACTGCTATTAGAAAACATTTATGAGAAAATCAAGCATCACATTTAGATGCTGCAATAGAAAAATGAACAGTAACATAATACCAACAGTCCAACACAAACAGCAACAACAAAAAAAAGGGCTATATAATTTTGGACATGCATACTTGCTGTATCACAAATCGAAGCAAAAGTTAATCTTAAATCCAAAACCCATTTTAAAAAAAAAAAAAAACAAAGGGGTCGAGCACAATTAATAGAGAAAAAATGGGTGGGCAAAAACAGATAGAAAGAAGCTTTCTTTGCAGAACAGAACGAGGAAGAGTTTTCAGATCTAGATTAGGCAACAGGAAGAGATTCAAAACCAGTTTGCTGGCGAGAACCACAAAGGAATCAAAAAACTTGAATCGAAGGGTTCAAGATCTCAGATCTTGAATTTTCCTGCAACTTGGTAAGAAGCGAAAGGAACAATTTTGAATAAAAATTGAGACTAAACATGAAATTTGTGGATGGGAATTGAATGAATCGAGTAGCGATGGATTACCTTGCATGAGAATAAGAGGTGTTGGGTTGGAACCCTAAGCAGAGCAAAGTGAGTCACGGATATTTTTGGGTTTGACCTACACAAAGATGCGGATCTAAGCATAAATACAAGGTGATGAATAGATGGATGACATTATCTATTTCTTGGTTTTGCCCAAATGCCCATGAACCTTTTATATTTTGTGAACTAGTCCATTTATTTGCTGTTTTTTTATTACATCAATTTGGTGGGGACAAAAGTAAACCCACAAATAAAGAACAATTTAGAAATATTCGTATAATATATTTTATTTTGGTAATATATATTAATGATTTTATTTCCTTTTTTTGAATCATTTTTCAACACCCTTCATTACATATATTCATTATTTTTAATATTTTTTTTAAAATAAATGACATCAATATATTAAAATAATTATTTATAAGTACATGTGAGGAATTAGCCTTCTCACGTTATATATCGGATATGATCCTTTGACATCAAATCTTAACCGCTGATTTTTGTCAAATAAACTTATTAATTAATTATTAATTCTTAATAAATGATAAACGTTGATTAGCGTAAATTAAAGGTTAGGATTTGGTGTTATATTCAAAGTTTGACACCGATATCAAACGATCATGTCTCATATATATATATATATAGAGAGAGAGAGAGAGGTAGGATCCTTTGACACCGGTGTCAAATTTGAAATTTGACACCTCATCTGAGAGCCGTTAGATCAAAAAATTTCAATGGTGTCACATGCTTACAAATCAGAGCCGTTGATATTTTTTGATCTAAAGGCGCTTAGATGAGGTGTCAAATTTCAAATTTGACACTGGTGTCAAATGATCCTACCTCATATATATATATATATATATATATATATATATATATATATACATGGGATAGGTTATTCTACTTATCATTATTTCTGCCTACCTCTCCAATACCGTTAGTTCATAATCTTAACTAACATTCTTCTTTCTTTTTCTTCTTGAGATTCTGATCTAACGGTATTTGAGAATGGTAGGCAGAAAAAATGGTAGGTAGAATAACCTATCTCTCTCTCGCTCTATATATATATCGTTGATGGACGAAAATCATCGGTTGGTATTGTAGTATAATTAATGATTAATAGTATTAATTAATTCGTATGACTTCCTAAATTATCACCGTTGGATGCACAAAAATCAACGGTTGAAATGTAGTGTAACACTTATTAGTCTTACACTGGTGAAAAATGATTCTGATTAGGGTTGTTTGTGTTGAAACAAAGGTAAATAAAACCAGATCGAATCATTTAACACTACGTTTGTTAGATCACATTTGGAATGAGAGAGGGAGAGTCTATTTAATGGAATCAAAAAGCCTTTTCCCATCTCTGTTGGTTTAGGTTTCAGCGAGGCCTAGATTCTGCACAAAGATGGGATCAATCATCAGTCATCGACAAGCAACACCGCCGTAAAAAGGCAACAAAATCAAAAATTCAAATATACAGAAACCACCCTAAGATGGGAAAAGGACAAAGTTATCAATTTCATTCTGAGACGGAACGTGCTACATGAACCCTAACATGCTCTGGCAAATTCTATCACTTTAATTTATATACTCCAATTAACTTGTTCTTTTCCAATTCAGCCCTTCTCAGAATACAAGTGCATGGACAAAGGATGAAGAATATTTTCGTAATCGTAAAATGTAGACTTGCGCGTCTTCTTCATCGCACACAAGCGAGGAGAGAGAAAGGGTGGAGTTAGAGAGAGAGAAAGAGCAGAGTTAGAGAGAGAGAAAAAAGAGTAAAAGGGTTTTATTTATCTTTTGAATCTGAACCGTTGAGATTGTAATCCAACGATGTTGAGAGAAGTAGGTAAAGGTAGGCAAAATGGGAGTAGGCACAATAACCTATCCCATATATATATATATGGGTTCGCTTTTTCTAAAGTCAATGTAGATATCTTATCTACAGTGAGCCCAAGATGACGTCGTTTTGAGGTGGAAATCAAGGTATTTTTGTAATTATAATTTATTTCAAGGTTATAATAGTCTTTTTCATTATAATTTTTTATTTTTTAACCCAAAACGACGTCGTTTTGGGAGCGAATGTAGGTAACTTATTTACATTCACTTTAAAAATATTAAAGCCTATATATATATATATGGACAAGTTCTTTTTACACTGTCTTACACCGTATCTCAACTGTTGATGGACAGAAATCATCGGTTGGTATTTGTAGTGTAATTAATGATTAATTAATACGCATGACTTCCTAAATTATAACCATTGGATGCACAAAAATCAACAATTGAGATGTAGTGTAACACTTATTAGTCTTACACCGGAGTAAAAGGATCCTGATCCATATATATAGAGGTGTAAATAGGTCAGGCTAGGACAGGCTTTGGCCTTCCTGGCCTAAGCCAACGTTAAAAAATGTTCAGCCTATCTGGCCTATTGGCCTATTAAAGGCTTCGTTTATAAGTCAAGCCTGGCCTATTGTTAAAAATTATAAAATCTGATATGGCCTACATGCCTTATAGGCCTCCCAATAAAGATACTAAACAAAGAAAATAATTGTATAGAGCAAAGGAAGATCCATTCATGCATGCACTTACATTTCTCATAAGAAATAAAAAATGACAAACAAGAAATAATCAACATAATACCGCAGCTCTAGAATGTATATCAGAAAGGAATAGAGTCAAAGAAATGAGAAAAATAAGAAGGAAATACAATTACTTTAAAAAAATAATGTAAAAGTGATTTTAAAATAATTATATTATAGTATTTTATTTTAAAAAATTAAATAACCCAGCCTACAATGCTTTAGGCCAGACTTGACAAATTTGGCCTATGGCCTATTTGTTAAAAGGTCTTCCTATAAGCCTACTCTATTTTTCAGAAAGGCTAGGCTAGGCCAAATATAGTAGGCCATGCCAGGCCAGCATGGCCCATTTTATGATGGAAATCATAACCGTTGATGGATGGAAATCATACATATTACACCATAGATATATGGATCAGGATCATCTTACACCGGTGTAAGACTAATAAGTCTTACACTGCATCTCAATCATTGATTTTCATGCATCCAACGGTTATAATTTAGGGATTCACATGTATTAATTAATCATTAATTACACTATAAATACCAACCGAATATTTTCATCCATCAACGGTTGAGATGCGGTGTAAGACTTGTTAGTCTTACACCAGTGTAAAAAGAACCTGCCCCTATATATATAACAGAAATCATCTTTTGCTATTTGTAGTGTAATTAATGATTAATTAATATTAATTAATTCGTATTACTTCCTAAATTATAACCGTTGGATGCACGGTAATCAATGGTTGAGATACGGTGTAAGACTTGGCAAAAAATTAAAATATTACTATTTTAATAAATAATTACAAATACATAGCTGTTTCGAAACTATCTACGAATTTATTGCACTTATTCACGCCCAAATTAGGCGTGACTCTCAAGGCATTCACGCCCAAAATAGGCGTGACTATTCACGCCCAAATTAGGCGTGACTCCCAAGGCATTCACGCCTAATTTAGGCGTGAATTATCTGATGTTGACACGTGGCAAAAAAAGTCAACTTACGAACCGTAAAACTTTGGAAAGCCATAACTTTTGACTCGAATATCCGAATGAGGTAATTCTTTTTTTGATTACACATAACTTTTCGAGGTCTACGCAATGAAATCTCATTTGATATATTTTATCTCTCACAAACACAATTCAAATTTCCAATAATTGTATTATATAGTGTATTACCAAAAAAATTAAAAAATTATTATTAATAAGAAAAACAAAATAAAGATTTAAACTCAAAATTCAATTTGAAAAATCTGTATTAATAAAAAAAATAATAAAAAAATATTCTAAACACTTGGTAGAATATTATATAAATTAGTATATATTTTAATAATTAATTACGAATAAGTTGCCGTTTGGAACTTAATTACGAATATATTACACTCATTCACGCCCAATAAAGGTACTATAACATTAAATTCAAAATTCAAACCTCCCATAAGTTGATTGCATTTTGTATTTAGTAGGAGTTGATTGTGTTTTGTATTCAATAGGAACTGATTGCGTAGTAATTTTATGAGTTGGTTACAGATTATCGCCAATTCAAATAAATTTGTTGGAGGTTATTTGAATTTTGAATTTAATGATATAGGAGTTGATTGCGTTTTGTATTTAATAGGAGCTGATTACGTTTTGTATTTAATAGAAAATTTGGTGCCATCTTATTTATAGATGAGTTAATCCACTTTCGTGCCATCTTTATAGTATTATTGTTGCAAATTTGAATTGTGTTTGTAAGAGATAAAATATATCAAATGAATGTCATTGCGTGATCTCGAAAAGTTATGTGGAATCAAAAAAAAATTACCTCATTCGGATACCCGAGTCAAAAGTTTTGGCCTTATAAAGTTTTACGGTTAAACTATTAATTTTTTGTGCCACGTGTCAAGACCAGACGAGTCACGCCTAATTTAGGCGTGAATGCCTTGGAAGTCACGCCTAATTTGGGAGTGAATGAGTGCAATAAATTCGTAAATAGTTTTCGAAACTACTATGTATTCGTAATTATTTATTAAAATAGTAATATTTTAATTTTGTGCCTGTAAGACTTATTAGTCTTACACTTGTGTAAGATAATCCTGATTCTCTCTCTCTTTATATTTATATATATATATATATATATATATATATATATATATTGGATCTAGCCAAAAGAATAATTGAATGCTTGGCTGATAAATAACTCACTTCTTGGTCTTCGACCGAACAATTATACAATATCTGCCTTATGTAACACGTTGAGATTATTTAGCAACTATGTTCACAGAAGCAATAACCGTAAACGTACCGGAATAGTTGGGAAACATATACCATTATACCTACAATGATTGGACATACCATTGCTATCCATAATGGAAAAGAATATTTACCCATATATATAACGGGGTTTACTAATCTCATGTTACATGATATAGTATTTTCATGTGGGTGATACAAATATGTGGCGTCCATAATTTAAAAAGAAAAGAAAAATTGACACAAAATTCTATGGGTGTATAACATGAGATAGGTATCTTATGCAGCATAAGAATATCATTTCCCATATATAACAGATCATATGGTCATCTTTTTTTGAAAAGAAAAATGGGTTTAGTGGATGGACACTGACTGCACTTAAGGATTGGTGCAGTCATATAAAACTACGTCGTTTTATAATGTGAAAGCATTAAATATGAGGAATCATAACTATATAGAAGTGAAAATAAATATAAAACATTAAATATGAGGAATTATAACCATACAAAGATGGAAATAAATATAATATTTTCGTTTTCTACAACTAATTTTGAACGCAAATTTCCTTTATCCCACCCAAAACGACGTAGTTTTTAGATTACTTTATTAATGCTTATATGCAGTCACATTACAAATTATTCTCTATCTCTATATATATAAGTGTAAACTATCAAAATAAGATTGAAAACGTAATTTATATTAGTGTAAAATGATCCTAACTCAACAATTAATATGAGTATTGATCCGGATATAATGTGGGCCTAACCAGGGCCCAATAAACGCAGGGAGGCCCAAGCCCATGAATGGTAACCTAATCGCGGCACACCAGCGCGATCACCCTGTCGCGGCACACCAGCGCGATGGCCCTATCGCGTCATACAAGGCGCAATGTCTCCTCACGGCATACAAGACATACTTGTTCCCCACGCAACGGGATACCTTCTACAAACAGTAAACTTAAGGGCCAAGGCAACACCACCGCGCCCTCACACCAGTAAACCACGGAGAGCTCCTGCTCGCTGTAGCTCTACTATTAGACACCATGGCAGCAAGCTCCTCAACATTTAAACACTAACAGCCACACTACGTTGGTACCAAGGAACCTTTGCCTTCACCGTGAAGAAAGGTCTCCTCCAAACACACATCTCAACTACTATATAAACATATGTTGTGCCACCAAGGTACGATCATCCTTTACTTTCACAACATAAACATCTGCCTCTGATACTGACTTAAGCATCAGAGTGTCTTCGCAGGTACCCCCATCTGGTGCAACGTGAAGGACGAAGGACAAAGAGCTCAGGCTCATCCCACAACAACAGTACCAAGCCCAGGCCAGTAACCTTTCAAGGAGTCTCAACCTTGTGTGATTTGGGCTTAATACGCGTTGGGTCATCCCTACCGTATCTGGTCAGATCAAGTATATAAATAAAAAATATTACCAATTGAAATTTAACATGAAAAAAAGAATAAATTAACTTATAATAACTTTAAAATAAAATAAGCAATAGGAAGAGTTATTACAATACCGAATTTTTTTCTTCATAACGGTTACGAATGACATTAAATAACGCAAATGTGCCCTAGCGGAAGATGTTAAATGCTATGAATTGGGTTTAAAAAGTTAAGATTGAAAATAAAAAATTGGTTTGTCAATCCGAGTTAACCTAACATAAAATATTTTGTTCAGTTTAAAATATTTAGTTAACACAAAATAGCATAATAGACTTGCTCATTTTTTTGGCATTACAACATAATAAAGAAAAAAATTGAAAAAAATTCATATATATAGCCATACTATTAATTTTATAAAAATAATTGGCGAGACCTTATTTTGAAAATAGAGTTCTTTTTAATTTTTCTAAAAAATAATAATGATAATTTGAAGGAATCAACATTATTGTTTTTTTATAAAAAAATATATTCTTACGTCAATGTATATTGATATCGGTAGAAAGGATTTAAATCCCTTCAAACAAAAAGAAAAAATATTTTAATAAATTGTTTTGAAAAGCAATTCGAAAAATTATTTCGACCATTAATGTGGTTCTGTTCATAAATTGTAGATTTCCGTCTAAATTGCAAATCATTAATTGATTCTAAATTTAATATACCCTAGAACATTGTAGGATGTGGTCTCCGAAGGTTTTTAGAGTATACATTCTGTAAATAATTTCAAACCTTCTAAATGAAGGGAACTTCAAATTCATCCAATTTGGCTTTTAAGCTAATAGATTATCAATTATCATCTTGCAAATATTTGTCCAGAAAATGACAATCACTCTTTCCGTCCAACTATTCTTCAAAGCTTGCTCAGGAGTCAGGACAAAAAATATCCTCAAGTTAATGGAGTTTATTATTATCATTATTATTATTTAAACGTAGCATAAAGAATTCACATGAATTTTATGAAGCAGAAAAATCCAATATTCCCTTCCCACACGACTCACAAAACATCAATTGAACACTATGCATTTATGTGCAACTCGCTTTATGTGAGTACTTATAATATGCAACTAACAACTCTTATTTTGTATCTTTTGCTATTGATTCTTGGGAGTTCTGTCAATTAGGATTTTAAAAGATTATTTTAGAGTTCATCTAAATCCGTTGGTATTCAATAGTATGGATTTCGTAAAACTTTTTAGTGAGAAATATAAATAGGATGTCTCTCTCACAATCTCACCCTGACCCCTAGGATTTCTTGAGATTTCTCTATTGTAGTGTTTTCTTCTTCATTTGGCGGGTTGACCCGCTTGAAAGTAGGTTCGGTCATGGGAGCTTCGTCAAAGCTGAAAAATAACATATTTTTTTAGCAATTTTCATTATAAAACAACTCAGAAAAAATAAACCAACAAGATTCTAATATAATCCATCTCAAAAATAGCAGATTTTTTTTGAGCTTTTGGAAGTTGAAAAAATAATTTTTCAAGCTATGTGATGCTATTTTTCTTGGCACAAAAATATATAATTTTTGTATTAAAAATAACATAAAACAGTCGAAAATTAACAAGGGAACTAAAACCCTCAAACCAATTTTTGTTTTCCATCAATGAAACAAGATCAATTTAAAGAAAGATTGAAACTTTCATAATATAAACCCTATATTTTATAATAAATATTCATGAACGAAATTCCTTCGCTATAGGATACGATTTCAAACAATTTTTGCATCAATAGATAACTAAAACTTATTTTTCAATAGCCCCAAAGCAATTTAAGGTTTAATGTATCGATTGAAAATAATTTGAGAAATTTTTTAAACTTTCATGTAATAAAACGCAGAAATTCAGATTCGAAATTTTCTTAGAATGCTTAATGAAATTATGCATATGATATATGGTTAAAAAAATCTCATCACGTAGAACAAAAACCCCAAGGTTTCCACGATCAATTGCAAAAAAATTTAAATGAATTTTTTTATTAATTTTAGGTTCTATATGCAAATTTAGAATTATTTTAATAAATAAATAAAAATTGGGTCTTATAATTATATATGCATAGCTCTGATACCAATGAATAAGATAATTTTCAACTTTTTGGTCAAATCTAAGAGTAGGAACGAGAAAATATTAATGTATAAAGGATTAGTATATCTTTTTTTTTGGTAATCAGATTAGTATATCTTTGGATATGTGGAGAGCTGTTGCTTAATAATTTTGAATGTTTGTTAAAAATTATATTATATTTTACTGATTGAGAAAATTATATTAGGTTTTAGTTTTTTATATTAATATCATTGCATTTCTTTGTTATTTTTTGTATTGACTCTTGTAATTTTGAATCTTTGTTAAAATTCATATGGTTTTTTAAAATCTTACAAATTCATATTGTCCTTTCAAATCTTATAAATTCTATTAAAATCCTTTAAAATCCAATCTTATAAAATCTTGATTGTAAAAAATGTCTTTTAAAAAAGTCTTTAAAGTCCGTCCAATTCTAAATAGATTTTTAAAATCTATAAGATTTTTTTTCTTAAAAAAATCTTTGAAAATCCTAATCCAAAACACCCCTACAATTTTACACTTTTAACATTTTTAAAAATGTAAAGTGATGTTTATAACTATCGAAGTGATGTAGAGATTTTAAAAGCTTAGATATAATTTTATAATTAATAAATATCTAAGTGAAAGCTTAATTAAATTGTAAAAATTTTAGAAACAAAAAAATTATAATGAAAATTTGAGAAACATAAATCTGGGAACTCTGATTCTTGGTTGCTTAGGGTGTGCATGACAACCATTCTGTTCCCTAGCACTGTTTCTGAATGGTGGGTATGGTGGTTGGTGGAGGCAACAATAGTAGCAGTGGCATGGTGGTGGTGGTGGTGGTGGTGACAGTGGGTGCGGCGGTGGCGGTGGGGGTAGGAGACAGTGGTGGTGGTGGTGGTAGTGGTGGCGATGGCGTGGTGATGGTAGTGGAGAGGGTAGTGTAATGGTGGCGATGGTGGCGGTAGTGACAGTAATGGCTGTGACGATGGTGGTGGTGGTTGATGGCGGCGTCAGTGACGGTAGTGGTGGTTGGTGACAGTGGTAGTGATGGTAGTGGTGGCGTCGTGGTGGTGGTAGTGTGGCGATGGGGGTAGTGGAAGTGGCGTGTGATGGCGATGGTGGCGGTGACGGCAATGGTTGCGATGATGGTGGTGGTGGTTGATGGCAGTAGTGGTGATGGTGGTGGTGACGATGACGGTGATAGTGGTGGTGGCGGCGACGACGGTAGTTGTGGTGGTGGTGATGGTGATAGTGATCGGTGGAGGTGGTGGCGATGGTGGCGGTGGTGGCATCGTGGTGATGGTGGTGGTGGTGATGATGGGTGGTGACGACGGCACTAGAGGTACGATCCCGGTAACAAAAAAATAAATCGGCGGCGACGATGGTGGCGGCAGTCGGCCCCTTCCACAGTCGGTTGATGACAGAATATAAAAATTGGTATTAAAAATTAACCAACCTAAGGTGGTGGTGATGATGGTAGAGGTAGAAAGTGATTGAGAGAGATAAGTGGCAGATATCTCATTTTGTGCCTGGGAACAAAAAACGCAGAAATTTTGATCCCAAAATTCAAAACCCAAACGCGTCCAACTTGGCATCTGAAATCGACCAGCTTCCAGTCCGAATTGGGCTTCGAGCTCTGCATAGACGAGCCCTTGTGCTTCGGCAACCTAATAATAGCGAGTTAGTTGACAAGCGCTTACTGAGATATGGCCAGAATCACAGAAATAACGTAAAGCTGAAAAATTCTGACGAAAATAAATTTAAACCCAGTTGAAACTAAAATTAAAATGGCTCAAAAATCATTATTTTATTCAAATAAATCCTAAAAATACTAATCAAGAGTAACAAATAAATGTAATAAAATATGAGTTATCAGTGACCTTGCTGGACACTATTATTACTTGTGACCCTTTGGATACCTAACGAGGGTTATTGTAGCTCAGAGCTTTTAATTTCATTTTGCCATTGTTGGTTCTACCATACCTCATACTCAGGGATGGTTTATATGCATGATGGGTTTCAATGTATTGATATTTGAAATGCGATTGAGCTGTTAAGTGCAAATGCCTTATGATATGTATGGTGATGTCTGCCAAGACTCTAAGCCTGAGTATGTAGCATCATACAATATGGTGATCCTGGTAGGTACAAGGAGCACCTTGTACTACTGTGGGTTGCAGACGTATGCAATTTCTGCATTCTGCGTGAATAGGATTCACATGCACGTTAGAAGCTGCATTGCACTGATTTCTGAACTTATACTATTATACTGCTCATTGAACTTATTACACATGTAAGCTGAGCTTGGGGGTGAAAGAATCTTCTTAGAGGACCCCTTGTCTTACTGAGATTTTTTTTTAGAGATCTCACCCCACGTTGGGCACATTTTCAGGTTCAGGTACCTAGGGATTGATACCTCGGGCGGCAGGAGGCCGGAACTTAGTTGAGCTGATTGATTCATGCTTGCTGTGTTGTTACCTGATGATTATACCTGATTGGATGACGATTGTATTGAGAGACTTGATTATTATGTTGTTATTTGGTGAGCATAGGGGTTA
>NW_026898369.1:0-52553 GCF_033153095.1 Gastrolobium bilobum | reverse complement strand
GGTCCAGTATTTCAATAGGACCAATGGAGTCTTCAAATTCTCCCTGATTTCAATATTATCCGGCATCACCACATGTGATTAATCCGGAACATAACGCCGCAACTGCGAAACATGGAAGACATCGTGTAAATTGGACAATTGCCCAATAAAACGAGGACTCAGCTTCCTCACACCCAAAGCACGGCCGACACCCGTGACCGGAGATAACCGAACGAATACATGGTCACCTTCTTCGAATTCAAGCGGTCTATGCTTATTATCATAATAACTTTTCTGCCTATTCTGTGCATGTTTCAGTTTTTCTCTGATCATTTCAATTTGCACCGTGGTCTCCTGCACAAAATCCGGACCAAATCTCTCTTTGTCCCCTACCTCATTCCAGCAAGTAGGAGTACGACATCTCTGTCCATACAACGCCTCATACGGTGCCATACCCAGACTTGAGTGAAAACTGTTATTATATGAAAATTCAACCAGTGGCAAATACCGATCCCAAGCAGTACCCTGCTCCAGAGTGCAAGCTCTCAGTATATCCTCAAGTTTCTATATGGTCCTCTCAGTCTGACCATCAGTCTGCGGGTGATACGCAGTGCTCAGCCTAAGCTGAGTGCCAAAAGCCTGCTGTAAAGCTCCCCAAAAATGAGAAGTAAATTTAGGGTCCCGATCACTAACAATACTAATCGGTATCCCATGGAGCCTTACAATCTCATTAACATACAACTTTGCCAATCTCTCTGTGATGAAATCCACTCGTACTGGTAGAAAATGTGCAGACTTCGTAAGTCTGTCCACAATAACCCAAATCGAATCGTAACCAGCCTGAGTCTGAGGCAACCCAACAACAAAATCCATAGAGATGCTCTCCCATTTCCACTGTGGTATATCCAATGGCTGCAGTAAACCAGCAGGTTTCTGATGTTCTATTTTTACTTTCTGACAGATTAAACACCTGGATACATATTCAGCAACATCCTTCTTCATCCCAGGCCACCAGAACTTAGTTCTCAGATCTTGGTAGATTTTTGTGGCACCTGGGTGGACAACATATTGACCCTTATGGGCCTCAATCATTACCTCCTCTGCTAATTCCTTGGGCACAACAATCCTGCCCTGGTACAATAATAATCCTTGCTCATTCACAGATATCCCACTCTGCCCTTTCAAATACTTGACACTATCGTTCTGTACCTGTGTTTCTTTAATCTTCTCGTATAATTCATTTTACACCCGACAACTCTCATGCAACCCATCTTCAACCCGTGTATTCCAGAATTCATCCACACTCCCAATAAAGACATCCGTCAGCTTCAAGTCACAGAATTACTCAATTAATTCATTATCCCTCAACATCAACTGGGACACGCTGACAGACTTCCTACTCAATGCATCCGCTACCACATTAGCCTTACCCGGATGGTATTTCAACTCAAAATCATAATCTTTTAGAAATTCAACCCATCTCCGCTGTCTCATATTCAGCTCTTTCTGATCAAACAAATACTTTAGACTCTTGTGATCACTGAACACAGCAAATTTCATCCCATACAGAAAATGCCTCCAAATTTTTAAGGCAAATACTATGGCAGCAAGCTCCAAATCGTGTGTCGGATAATTCTCTTCATGAGGCCTCAACTGCCTCGAAGCATAAGCAACAACTCTCCTTTCTTGCATCAGCACACACCCCAAACCTTTCTTGGAAGCATCACAGTATAATTCAAACTCACCTTCCAGATCGGGGAGGGTCAACACAGGAGCAGTAGTCAATTTCTCTTTAAGGCCTAGAAAACACCTCTCACATTCCTGAGTCCACACAAAAGGAGTATCCTTTCGTGTCAATCGGGTCAATGGCAGTACCATTGTAGAAAACCCCTCAATAAACCTTCGATAATATCCAGCAAGACCTAGAAAGCTGGGGATTTCAGTAACAGTTTTTGGTCTTTCCCAGTACATAACAACATCAATTTTATTTGGATCAACATCAACACCCCTCTCAGAAATAACATGCCCCAGAAATTGTATCTCAGAGAACCAGAATTCACACTTTGAAGGCTTCGCATACAACTTTTTATCCTATAACACCTGTAACACAGTTCTCAAATGCTCACTATGCTCCTCTCTGCTCTTAGAGTAAATCAAGATGTCGTCGATGAACACGATCACAAACTGATCCAAATACGGTTTAAAAATATGATTCATGTAGTCCATGAACACTGCCGGGGCATTAGTAAGCCCAAAAGGAATCACCTGATACTCGTAGTGTCCATATCTAGAACAAAAGGCCGTTTTAGGCACATCCTCCGGCCTAATCCGAATCTGATGGTATCGGGACCGGAGATCAATCTTTGAAAGCACACAGGCACCCCTCAACTGATCTAACAAGTCATCAATCCGCGGCAATGGGTACCTGTTCTTAACCGTAACTTTATTCAATTTCCGGTAGTCAGTACACAGTCTCATGCTCCATCCTTCTTTTTCACGAAGATCACCGGTGCTCTCCACGGAGACACACTCGGCTTGATAAAATCCTTTGCTGACAGTTCCTCGATATGTTTCTTCAACTCAGCCAACTCAAGTGGCGCCATCCGATACGGAGCCAATGAAATAGGCCCCACACCAGGCAACAATTCTATTGAAAATTCAATCTCCCTCTCAGGTGGAAATTCCGGTATCTCATCAGGGAATACATCCTTAAACTCATTAACCACCAGAATCGTAGAAATTTCAATCTCCTTACCACCCACCAATCCACCCAAGAAAATATAACCCTGATCCCCAGCCTTCAAGGCTTTAACAGCTTGACACATAGACAAAAAGGGAGACGGAGTAACCGAGGGCTTCTCGTGAGACAATACCAACCTCTTGCAGCAGCAATCAATCATTGCGCAGTTTTGAGACAACCAATCCATGCCCAATATCAAATTAACAGAAGCCAGGGGCAAGATAATTAGATCAATAGTGTAACCCCTGCCTTCGTAGACAAACCCGACTTCTTTGCAAATGAAGGAGGAATCACTAACCTCTCATGTAGCCGTAGTAATACGCATAGGGGGAATCATCTGTGATACTTTTAATCCCAACCCCTTAGCAACATATTCCCCACAAACGAATGCGTAGCTCCAGTATCAAACAACACAGACAAATCAACATTAGAAATCAAAATTATACCTTTTACCAAGTTCGGGGCCTTTTCAGTATGTTGAGCAGTTGTAGTATACACCCTTCCAACAGTAGGGACAGTAGCAGTAGTAGTAGTAGTCGGTAGGGCCTGCAGATTCGCAGCCTGTCCCGCAGTAAGAGTATAAGATGCCCAGGCCTGCAGATTCACAGCCTGTCCAGCAGAAGACGGACAACTCCTAGCAAAATGGCCTGTCTGACCACATTTAAAACAAGCCCCCGGGCCTGCACCACATACACCTCTGTGGTATTTTTTGCACTTCCCACACTGTGGGGTATAGTATTTATCGATAGTTCCACCACCCGGGGCTCCACTCTTCTTAAATTGACCAGAAGGCTGCCTTACTTGCAACCCCCTTCCCCTGTTGTTATTGTGATGGTATCCACCTCTAATACTATTTCCAGAAGGACCAGCCGTCCTCTTGTTCTCTTGCTCTTTTGCAGAATTTGATTTCGGATATCTACCGTAAACAGTCTCAACCCTCTTACATTGGGTCACAAGATCAGCAAAATTTCTCACTGCCGTATTTGACATCCTCTTGGCAATCTTTTCACTCAGCCCTCTTTGGAATTTTGCAGATAAAAACTCGGGCGTAGGCAGAGTACCTCCATAATTGGCAAACTTGACCAACTCATTGAATTTTGTCACATAAGGATCCACAGACATTGACCCTTGCACCAACTTATCAAACTCTCCCTGTTTAGCTTCTCTCACATCATGGGGAAAGTATTCTTCATGAAATAGGCCCTCAAACATAGCCCACGAGATTTCTTCACCTTGCACAACATAAGGACGAGAAACGCTATCCCACCATTCTTGGGCATCGCCCTCCAACATATACACAGAATATAATAACTTCTGCGGATCTTAGCACCTCATCACCTGGAATACCTTATCCATTCCCCTCAGCCAAGTAGTAACCTCCTTCGGGTCCTTTGACCCCAGAAATACGGGTGGCTTGTGTTTCCTAAACGATATGAGCCTTCGCTCATCAGCAGCGTCATCAACAACTGGCTCAGCAGCCCCAGTGGACTAAACAATAGAGGGAGGATCAACAGAAGGTTGCGGAACATATGTAGGATCCGTAATATGGTGGCTAGCCTCACCAATGTGGTGACTAGCTCCACTCTCCCCTGTTGAGGAGTAACAAAAGACGTAGGTGTAGGTGTCACCGTAGCCGTATGTGGAGGAGAATCATCCCTCCTATGACGATCTCTATCAGCCCTCATCTCATTCATGAAGGCAGTCATCATATCCTGATTGTTTTTCATCAGGTTTTCAGTCATGGTTCGATTCGCGGCCGTTTCCGCCTGCAAGGCATTAAGAACTGCAGTAATCAGATTCGGCGGCTGAGGATCTGCACCTCGTGTCCCACGGCGACCACGAGCCCTCCTAATGATATCTGTACATGTAACACAAAGGAATGAGCTGATCAGACTCATACTAAGAAATCACATATACATAAATCATAAAGAGTTCACAGATAGCTATGCAACACAAGATACAGTTAGATATAATCAGAGTCCCAGACAAAACTGCTCTGATACCTTAAAATGTAACAACCCGTTACGTACCGGTAATGTTATCATTGCATATGGTATTAAGCGCAGTTACAATCACAGTAATTGAGTTAATTAAATTACGGGTAAACTTTTTCTTTTATTACATTCCTTTCTTTAAACATTAACCATTTCCGTAATCAATTAACACAACGCCATAATTGTAATTGCAAAACTCGCGGAAGCTTAAAAACTTACTTAACATAATCCCTCTAAGCAATGCCATTTATTTTAGATTTTTGAAAACACATTTTTGAACTTTAACACAGTGGTAATCGATTACCATACTTGAGGTAATCGATTACCAAAGGTTACTGTAGAAGTCAGAACCTCAAATTCAGCTCCCCTGTTTTTTGGTAATCGATTACCAGAGGTGGGTAATCGATTACTGAACTAGGTAATCGATTACCAATGCTCTGGTAATCGATTACTTTGAAGACAGAAGCTCAATTTTTCGTCCCCTGTTGCAGGTAATCGATTACCAGTGAAAAGTAATCGATTACTATGCAGCAAAAATGACAGATGACAGCTTTTAAGACCCAAAATGAGTGGTCTAACTTACTCTTAACACATTGCTACTTCGTATACACTTTACACATGTCCTAATGTAGGCTCTAGGCCCTTCCATCATGCATATTCATTAATCAATGCATCAATTACAATGTTCTCAATATCATAGCCATTTACACATGAAATGGTCCATATACAACATAAGTTTTCCAATGCCTCAAATACAACATAGGTGGCCATGGACAAGTCCCATGCTCACACAAAATGCGAATAGAAACAATAGGCATAATGTAAATCCAATACAAAAGACTTAGAATATGTAACATCCCAAGAGCTGGCAAGGACAGGGAGTGATCGCCGGTGCAAAAGGGCACGGACAATGAGCGGCTCATGCCAAATCTTGCAGCTTGGGGGTTCATGAATGAATCAAATCAACACCCGAAAGAGAGGAATTTCAGAGACTGTGCTGGTATGGGACGGTACAGTTAGGAATGGATTATAAGAATTAATTGGTACTACTTATACTAACAAGATGCATCTACTTTTCGGTAGCCCGGATCGGAAGAACTCCACAGTTAAGCGTGCTTGACTTGGAGCAATTCTAGGATAGGTGACCTCCTGGGAAGTTTTCCCGGGAAGTATGCGAGTGAGGACAAAGCATACTGAAAAGTCTCGTGTTAGTGTGTGGGGACAATCATTGATTCTTGCAAGTGGTCGGGCGTTACAAGTGGTATCAGAGCAGGGCCTCTCTTCCAATACGGTGTGGTTCGAGGACGAACCAGGCGGAAGCTGGTGGGCATGTAACATCCCAAGAGCTGGCAAAGGCAGGGAGTCATCGCCGGTGCGAAAGGGCACGGACAATGAGCGGCTCATGCCAAATCTTGCAGCTTGGGGGTTCATGAATGAATCGAATCAACACCCGAAAGAGAGAAATTTCAGAGACTGTGGTGGTATGGGACGGTACACTTAGGAATGGATTATAAGAATTAATTGGTACTACTTATACTAACAAGATGCATCTACTTTTCGGTAGCCCGGATCGGAAAAACTCCACAGTTAAGCGTGCTTGACTTGGAGCAATTCTAGGATGTGGGAAGTTTTCCCGGGAAGTGTGCGAGTGAGGACAAAGCATACTGAAAAGTCTCGTGTTAGTGTGTGGGGACAGTCATTGATTCTTGCAAGTGGTCGGGCGTTACAGAATATAATCATGAACATCACAAAAGCATGCAAATCTCCGCATGCAATATGTTCATAATCTAAGTCCCAAAATGCTAACTAAATCCTATGTGCATCATATATGCTTCTCCAAAACGCCATGTACTCCATATGCACCACATGCTACTGTCATCCACTAAGTGGGCTTCTTGCCCGAAACTCCTCCGTGCTCATAATGTCCTGAAACAATGTCCCCAAACGTGGGGTGAGATATACATATATATCTCAGTAAACCAAGGGTACTAGAGGATCACTCCACCCCATGGCTCACTCAAAGTGCTACAAATGATATCATGTAAAAATGCATGCATACAAAATCACACACAACTGGGCACACCCAAGAACATCCTCATAAGGATTCCGTTCGAGGGCCCCATCATATAACTCCCGGGAATCTTCCTGGTGCCTCTCCCATGGTTGAGACGACCCCATGGCAAAACCCAACTGGAACTCCTCATGAGCCCTATCCAGCGGAAGTCCCACGTTTGGATCATCCTGGTACCGCTCCCAGAGTCGGTTCCACGGCAAAACCCGACCGGAATCCCCAAAGGATATCTCCAGCGGAAGTCCAAACCAACACACACTTACTGGCCAGAGATCACAAACAATGCACACAAACAGTAATGATGCATGAACATACATTTTCCACATCACATCATACAACACAACATCCAACCACAACCTTCCACTAGGTGTGGTGGAGCACACAAGGGACTAAACCCCAGTTCCAAGGGTTTACCTCAACTCCAAGCTCAAGGCTCCAACGTACGCTCCGAGCTCAATCTTCCACTATCGCGTCCGAGAGAGGTAACCTAAATGATCAACAAATGACCATCAAACATATGCAAACAATTCATCAATTTCACACAATTACAAACCAACCTATAATCACTTAGGCCTAATGGCCCATTCCCATCTAATTCAATTATCTTAACTCCTTGACTCATCAAAGTGATTCATCAACCCCACCATTATACACTTAATCCACATCCATTGCCTAAACCATGTTTTCACATCATTTTTCCTACCAACTACCTATGGTTCGAATTCATCAAAGGAACACCCCTCAAGGTTTTCAATCCAATTCAACAATTATACATGTCATAAATCCTATTATTAACCTATGCAATACACAATCATGCCATTTTCACACAACTAATTTCCAGATTTCATGACACTTGATTTATTTTCCTAAGTTAAATCATCATTTTCACTTAGAATTTTCATAGCATTTCTAGCTCAATCATATCATTCTAAGACACTATCGTCTCATGCAATTTTTCCATTTGAGCTTCCAATCATCATAAATCAACAAACCCAAACATATGGTTCATAAATTTGATCTATGAAATCACTCATAAAAACCATGTAAATATACTCACAATCAATGCTAGACTCTCCACCAAGGCTTCTCCAAGCAACTAGAGGTCCAATACCTCTATGAACATCATCTTTTCCAATCCCTCAAAACTGACCTAGGCTAAATACTCACCAAAGGAGTGATTTCAAGGCTAGGGGATATCACCAATGGCTTTAGAATGGGTTTTCCATTTGATTTCAACACCAAAATCAAAGGATTTGGCCAAGAAATGGTGGTTTTGGATGAAAAGCTCTCAAAGTCTTCAATGGAAGGAAAACACACGCAGGGAAGGAGAAAAGAGAAAGAAGGATCGTGTGGTTAGTGAGAAAATGAGGGAACTTAAGTGGATTTTGGTTCCGCGGGTCCCACACGCGATTTAACTTTAATGAAACCTCTACTTTAAACCACAATTTCATAAACTACGTATTTTTCTCGTTCATGTCATATTTTTGTCTCCTAAAAATACTGATCAAAATTTCACGCCTATCGGTACAATTATACCGCAGTATTTTATACCGGAAAATCACTTATTCATCAAAATTTCAGAAACTTGCCTATCCACTCGATTTTTCGTTCTGAATCCATTTCCGGCCTTATTTTCACCATTTGAGACCTTCTACTCGATTTTTCATGCCTAGGGATACGTGTTTGGTAAATTACTATTTTGCCCTTCTTATTTATTTTGACCCTAATACCAGGATTTTCACTAATCCTAACCTTTTAAGCGACATTATCATCTATAAATATACATTTAGCAATACGAGGTGTTATATTCACCCCTCCTTTTAGGAATTTTGTCCGCAAAATTAAATCATACCTGTCTGCTAACTTAGGATAAAGCCGGAGAATCTCATCCTCCCGCTCCCAAGTAGCCTCTTCAGGCGTGCAGCCTTCCCACTGTATCTTCAGCATGGGAATGACTTTACTTCTCAACTTCTTTTCACTGCGGTCCAGTATTTCAATAGGACCAATGGGAGTCTTCAAATTCTCCTGGATTTCAATATTATCCGGTATCACAACATGTGATTCATCCGGAACATATCGCCGCAACTGCGAAACATGGAAGACATCATGTAAATTGGACAATTGTGGGGGCAAGGCAAGCTGATAGGCCACCAATCCTACTCTTTTCATAATCTGATACGGCCCAATGAAACGAGGACTCAGCTTCCTCACACCCAAAGCACGGCCGACACCCGTGACTGGAGATAACCGAAAGAATACATGGTCACCTTCTTCGAATTCAAGCGGTCTATGCTTATTATCATAATAGCTTTTCTGCCTATTCTGTGCCTGTTTCAGTTTTTCTCTGATCATTTCAATTTACACCGTGGTCTCCTGCACAAAATCCGGACCAAATCTCTCTTTGTCACCTACCTCAGTCCAACAAGTAGGAGTACGACATCTCCGTCCATACAACGCCTCATACGGTGCCATACCTAGAATGGAGTGAAAACTGTTATTATATGAGAATTCAACCAGTGGCAAATACCGATCCCAAGCAGAACCCTGCTCCAGAGTGCAAGCTCTCAGCATATCCTCAAGTGTCTGTATGGTCCTCTCAGTCTGACCATCAGTCTGCGGGTGATACGCAGTGCTCAGCCTTAGCTGGGTGCCAAAAGCCTGCTGCAAAGCTCCCAAAAAATGAGAAGTGAATTTCGGGTCCCGATCACTAACAATGCTAACCGGTATCCCGTGGAGCCGTACAATCTCACTAACATACAACTTTGCCAATCTCTCTGTGGTGAAATCCACTCGTACTGGTAGAAAGTGTGCAGACTTCGTAAGTCTGTCCACAATAACCCAAATCGAATCATAACCAGCCTGAGTCCGAGGCAACCCAACAACAAAATCCATAGAGATGCTCTCCCAATTCCACTGTGGTATATCTAACGGCTGAAGTAACCCTGCCGGTTTCTGATGTTCTATTTTAACCTTTTGACAAATCAAGCACCTTGACACATATTCAGCCATATCCTTCTTTATTCCTGGCCACCAAAACTTAGTTTTCAGATCTTGGCACATTTTTGTGGCACCTGGGTGGACAGCATACTGACCCTTATGGGCCTCAACCATTACCTCCTATGCTAATTCCTTGGGCACAACAATCCTGCCCTGATACAATAACAATCCCTGGACATTCACAGATATTCCACTCTGCCCTTTCAAATACTTGACACTGTCGTTCTGTACCTGTGTTTCTTTAATCTTCTCGTATAATTCATTTTCCACCCGACAGCTCTCATGCAACCCATCTTCAACCCGTGTATTCCAGAATTCATCCACACTCCCAATAAATACATCTGTTAGCTTCAAGTCACGAAATTGCTCAATTAATTCATTATCCCTCAACATCAACTGGGACACGCTGACAGACTTCCTACTCAATGCATCCGCTACCACATTTGCCTTACCCGGATGGTATTTCAACTCAAAGTCATAATCTTTTAGAAATTCAACCCATCTCCGCTGTCTCATATTCAGTTCTTTCTGATCAAACAGATACTTTAGACTCTTGTGATCACTGAACACAGCAAATTTCATCCCATACAGAAAATGCCTCCAAAATTTTAAGGCAAATACTATGGCAGCAAGCTCCAAATCGTGTGTCGGATAATTCTCTTCATGAGGCTTCAACTGCCTCGAAGCGTAAGCAACCACTCTCCTTTCTTGCATCAGCACACACCCCAAAACTTTCTTGGAAGCATCACAGTATAATTCAAACTCACCTTCCGGATCGGGGAGGGTTAACACAGGAGCAGTAGTCAATTTCTCTTTAAGGCCTAGAAAACACCTCTCACACTCCTGGGTCCACACAAAAGGAGTATCCTTTCGTGTCAATCGAGTCAATGTCAGTACAATTGTAGAAAACCCCTCAATAAACCTCCGATAATACCCAGCAAGACCCAGAAAGCTGCGGATTTCAGTAACAGTCTTTGGTCGTTCCCAATACATAACAACATCAATCTTATTTGGATCAACTGCAACACCCCTCTCAGAAATAACATGACCCAGAAATTGTATCTCAGATAACCAGAATTCACATTTCGATGGCTTCACATACAACTTTTTATCCTTTAATACCTGTAACACCGTCCTCAAATGCTCACCATGCTCCTCTATGCTCTTAGAGTAAATTAAGATGTCGTCGATGAACACAATCACAAACTGATCCAAATACGGCTTAAAAATACGATTCATGTAGTCCATGAACACTGCCAGGGCATTTGTAAGCCCAAAAGGAATCACCTGATACTCGTAGTGTCCATATCTAGAACGAAAGGCCGTTTTAGGCACATCCTCCGGCCTAATCCGAATCTGATGGTATCCGGACCGGAGATCAATCTTTGAAAACACACAGGCACCCCTCAACTGATCCAACAAGTCATCAATACGCGATAATGGGTACCTGTTCTTAACCGTAACTTTATTCAACTTCCGGTAGTCAGTACACAGTCTCATGCTTCCATCCTTCTTTTTCACAAAGATTACCGGTGCTCCCCACAGAGACACACTCGGCCTAATAAAATCCTTTGCTGACAGTTCCTCAATATGTTTTTTCAACTCAGCCAACTCAAGTGGCGCCAGCCAATGAAATAGGCCCCACACCAGGCAACAATTCAATAGAAAATTCAATCTCCCTTTCAGGTGGAAATTCCGGTATCTCATCAGGGAATACCTCCACAAACTCATTAACCACCAGAATCGTAGAAATTTCATTCTCTTTACCACCCACCAATCCACCCAAGAAAATATAACCCTGATCCCCCGCCTTCAAGGATTTAACAGCTTGACACATAGACAAAAAGGGAGACGGAGTAACCGAGGGCTTCTCGTGAGACAATACCAACCTCTTGCCACAGCAATCAATCATTGCGCAGTTTTGAGACAACCAATCCATGCCCAATATCAAATTAACGGAAGCCAGGGGCAAGATAATTAGATCAATAGTGTAGCCCCTGCCTTCGTAGACAAACCCGACTTCTTTGCAAATGAAGAAGGAATCACTAACCTCTCCTGTAGCCGTAGTAATACGCATAGGGGGAATCATTCGCGATACTTTTAATCCCAACCCCTTAGCAACATATTCCGCCACGAACGAATGCGTAGCTCCAGTATCAAACAACACAGACAAATCAACATTAGAAATTAAAATTATACCTTTTACCAAGTTCGGGGCCTTTTCAGTATGTTGTGCAGTTGTAGTATACACCCTTCCAACTGTAGGGATAGCTGCAGTAGTAGTAGTAGTCGGTAAAGCCTGCAGATTCGTAGCCTGTCCCGCAGTAGGAGTATAAGATGCCCAGGCCTGCAGATTCGCAGCCTGTCCAGCAGAAGATGGACAAATTCTAGCAAAATGGCCTGTCTGACCACATTTAAAACAAGCCCCCGGGCCAGCACCACATACACCTCTGTGGTATTTCTTGCACTTCCCACACTGTGGGGTATAATATTTATCGACAGTTCCACCGCCCGGGGCTCCACTCTTCTTAAATTGACCGGGAGGCTGCCTTACTTGTAACCCCCTACCCCTGTTGTTATTGTGATGGTATCCACCTCTATTACTATTTCCAGAAGGACCAGTCGTCCTCTTGTTCTCTTGCTCTTTTGCGGAATTAGATTTTGGATATCTACCATAAACAGTCTCAACCCTCTTACATTGGGTCACAAGATCAGCAAAATTTCTCACTGCCGTATTTGACATCCTCTTGGCAATCTTTTCACTCAGCCCTCTTTGGAATTTTGCAGATAAAAACTCGGGCGTAGGTAGAGTACCTCCATAATTGGCAAACTTGACCAATTCATTGAATTTAGCCACATAAGCATCCACAGACATTGACCCTTGCACAAACTTCTCAAACTCTCCTTGTTTAGCCTCTCTTACATCATGGGGAAAGTATTCTTCATGAAATAGGCCCTCAAACATGGCCCACGAGATCACTTCACCCTGAACAACATAAGGACGAGAAACGGTGTCCCACCATTCTTGGGCATCACCCTCCAACATATACACAGAATATAATAACTTCTGCGGATCTTGGCACCTCATCACCTAGAAGACCTTATCCATTCCCCTCAGCCAAGTAGTAACCTCCTTCGGGTCCTTTGACCCCAGAAACACGGGTGGTTTGTGTTTCCTAAACGATATGAGCCTTCGCTCATCAGCAGTATCATCAACAACTCGCTCAGCAGCCCCAGTGGACTGAACAACAGAAGAAGGATCAACAGAAGGTTGCGGAACATATGTAGGGTCCGTAGTATGGCGGCTAGCTTCACCAGTGTGGTGACTAGCTCCACTCTCCCCCTGTTGAGAAGTAACAGAAGGCGTAGGTGTATGTGTCACCGTAGCCGTATGTGGAGGAGAATCATCCCTCCTATGACGATCTCTATCAGCCCTCATCTCATTCATGAAGGAAGTCATCATATCCTGATTGTTTTTCATTAGGTTTTCAGTCATGGTTCGATTCGCGGCCGTTTCCGCCTGCAGAGCATCAAGAACTGCAGTAATCGGATCAGGCGGCTGAGGATCTGCACCTCGTGTCCCACGGCGACCACGAGCCCTCCTCATGATATCTGTACATGTAACACAAAGGAATGAGCTGATCAGACTCACACTGAGAAATCACATATACATAAATCATAAAGAGTTCACGGATAGCTATGCAACACCATATACAGTTAGACATAATCAGAGTCCCCCACAAAACTGCTCTGATACCATAAAATGTAACAGCCCGTTACGTACCGGTAATTTTATCATTGCATATGGTATTAAGCGCAGTTACAATCACAGTAATTGAGTTAATTAAATTACGGGTAAACTTTTCCTTTATTATATTCCTTTCTTTAAACATTAACCATTTCCGTAATCAATTAAAACAACGCCATAAATTGTAAATGCAAAACTCGCGGAAGCTTAAAAACTCACAAAACCTAATCCCTCTAAGAAACACCATTGGTTTTAGTTGTTTTTAAAACACAATTTTGAACTTCAACACAGTGGTAATCGATTACCATGTTTGAGGTAATCGATTACCCAAGGTTACTGTAGAAGTCAGAACCTCAAATTGGGCTCCCCTGTTTTCTGGTAATCGATTACCAGAGATTGGTAATCGATTACTGAACTAGGTAATCGATTACCAATGCTCTGGTAATCGATTACTTTGAAGACAGAAGCTCAATTTTTCGTCCTCTGTTTTCGGTAATCGGTTACCAGTGAAAAGTAATCGATTACTATGCAGTAAAAGTGACAGATGACAGCTTTTAAGACCCAAAATGGGTTGTCTAACTTACTCCTAACACATTGATACTTCACATACACTTTACACATGTCCTAATGTAGGCTCTAGGCCCTTCCATCATGCATATTCATTAATCAATGCATCAATCACAATGTTCTCAATATCATAGCCATTTACACATAGAATGGTCTATATACAACATGAGTTTCCCAATGCCTCAAATACACATAGGTGGCCATGGACAAGTCCCACGCTCACACAAAATGCGAATAGAAACAAGAGGCATAATGTAAATTCAATACAAAAGACTTAGGATATAATCATGAACATCACAAAAGCATGGAAACCCGCACATGCAATATGTTCATAATCTAAGTCCCAAAATGATAACTAAATACTATGTGCATCATATATGCTCCTCCAAAATACCATGTACTCCATATGCACCACATGCTACTGCCATCCACTAAGTGGGCTTCTTGCCCGAAGCTCCTCCGTGCTCATAATGTCCTGAAACAATGTCCCCAACGTGGGGTGAGATATACATATATATCTCAGTAAACCAAGGGTACTAGAGGATCACTCCACCCCATGGCTCACTCAAAGTGCTACAAATGATATCATGTAAAAATGCATGCATACAAAATCACAAATAACTGGGCACACCCAAGAACATCCTCATTAGGATTCCGTTCGAGGGCCCCATCATATAGCTCCCGGGAATCTTCCTGGTGCCTCTCCCATGGTTGAGACGACCCCATGGCAAAACCCAACTGGAACTCCTCATGAGCCCTATCCAGCGGAAGTCCCACGTTTGGATCATCCTGGTACCGCTCCCAGAGTCGGTTCCACGGCAAAACCCGACCGGAATCCCCAAAGGATATCTCCAGCGGAAGTCCAAACCAACACACACTTACTGGCCAGATTTCACAAACAATGCACACAAACAGTAATGATGCATGAACATACATTTTCCACATCACATCATACAACACAACATCCAACCACAACCTTCCACTAGGTGTGGTGGAGCACACAAGGGACTAAACCCCAGTTCCAAGGGTTTACCTCAACTCCAAGCACAAGGCTCCAAACGTACGCTCCGAGCTCAATCTTCCACTATCGCGTCCGAGAGAGGTAACCTATATGATCAACAAATGACCATCAACATATGCAAACAATTCATCAATTTCACACAATTATAAAACCAACCTATAGTCACTTAGGCCTAATGGCCCATTCCTATTTAATTCAATTATCTTAACTCCTTGACTCATCAAAGTGATTCATCAACCCCACCATTATACACTTAATCAACATCCATTGTCTAAACCATATTTTCACATCATTTTTCCTACCAACTACCTATGGTTCGAATTCATCAATGAAACACCCCTCAAGGTTTTCAATCCAATACAACAATTACACATGTCATAAAATCCTATTATTAACATATACAATAAACAATCATGCCATTTTCACACAACTAAATTTCTAAATCTCATGACACTTGATTTTTTTCCTAAGTTAAATCATCATTTTCACTTAGAATTTTCATAGCGTTTCTAGCTCAATCATTTCATTCTAAGACATTGTCGTCTAATGCAATTTTTCCATTTGAGCTTCCAATCATCATAAATAAAAAATTACAAGCATAGGGTTGATAAATTTGATCTATGAAATCAATCATAAAAACCATGTAAATACACTCACAATGAATGCTAGACTCTTCACCAAGGCTTCTCCAAGCATCTAGAGGTCCAATGCCTCCATGAACATCCCCTTTTTCAAATCTTTCAAATCTGACCTAGGCTAAATACTCACCAAGGGAGCGATTTAAAGGCTAGGGGGTATCACCAATGGCTTTAGAATGGGTTTTCCAATTGATTTCAACACCAAAATCAAAGGATTTGGCCAAGAAATGATGGTTTTGGAGAGCAAAAGGATGAAGGATCATCTATGGTGGGAGGGGCTGTTTCACGCTGGAAAAGAAAGGGAAAGGAGAGAGAGAGCTCGTGAGGTTGAGGGAAAATGAGGGAAACTTAAGTGGATTTTGGTTCTGCGGGTCCCACACGCGATTTAACTTTAATGAAACATCTAATTTAAACCACATTTTCATAAACTTCGTATTTTTCCCGTTCGTGTCATATTTTTGTTTCCTAAAAATACTGATCAAAATTTCACGCCTATCGGTACAATTATACCGCAGTATTTTATACCGGAAAAATCATTATTCATCAAAATTTCAGAAACTTGCCTATCCACTCGATTTTTCGTTCTGAATCCATTTCCGGCCTTATTTTTACCATTTGAGACCTTCTACTCCATTTTCCATGCCTAGGGATACGTGTTTGGTAAATTACCATTTTTCCCTTCTTATATTTTTTTGACCCTAATCTCAGGATTTTCACTAATCCTAACCGTTTAAGCGACATTATCATCTATAAATATATATTTAGAAATACGAGGTGTTATAGGCGCTGTGTGAGTGAAGGTGTGAGCTGGATATATCTTTTGAATGAGAAACAAAAAATCATACCATATTCCTCCCAAAAACCGTGAACCTTCAACGGAAGAACGTCAAAAAAAAAATTGTATTTTATCTCTAATCCTGTAGCTGAAAGCTCCTTGAGCAGAGGACAGAAATGACCTCTCTTTCCTTTCCCTGTTCAGCCGAAGGTACAACTCAAAGAGGTGAACTATTTTCCTCTCTTTGGCTATCGCATCATAAATCGGTCTTCATGTAGGGTTTTCCCTTTTTCATGTATATAAGTTGGTCTTGATTGGGTACTTCCCTTCATTTGCATGTAGCCGAAATCGATTCTTGGAACATTGGATTTAGGAGTGTTTCTCATCGCTTGATAACTTCATTCCGTTGGCAGATTTGGGGCTAGTTGTGTGTGTGCAAGAAGAGGTAAGTCAACCTCAAGCATATCTTTTTCATTGTCTCTGTTTAGGTGTGCTCTAGTATATTAGGAAGGGAAATTTTGTATTGTCATGCTTTCCTTATTTTTGCCTGTAACATCCCACGTAATTAGGGAAAATACATAAAATATTATAAGGCATAAGAATGCATGTGTGAAAAGTCGAACTACATGTAATGGTTGTTTGGTCTTCGAATTATCCTGTTACTAGTATGGAATTAATATTGAGTTAGGGAATTTACTTGAATTATAATAGGTGAGAAATTATTTTAGGCATGTGAAACCTTAGTTGAAAGAAGTAAAAATAAATTAATAGTAACATATATAAGGATTAAAAATATTTAAAAGACATGGAAACTTATAGACCAATGGGCTGGTCATAAAATAACAAAAGTATTGGACTTAAATATTTTGCACTCGCACCTCATGTATAGGTCGACGGCCCATGTGGCTTGGGGAGGGTTTTGATTTAGCCCTAAACCTTGTTTATCTTAATCTCACCCTAAGAATCCTTCTATAGAAGCCCTTGATTGGGTAGTAACCACCACATGGCAAACAAATCAGCCAACCTTACCTCCTTGTATCTAGTGCCACCTTGGGCAGCAAAATCTGATGACTTGTTGTTTTAAGTTAAGTTCATTCAACCTTAGCTACATGCAGCCAATAAGGACGTTGGACTCAGTTTGCATGCAACTCCATTGGACAAAAAAACCTCTCACTCTTTCCCTTTCACATGTGTACATAGGTAGGAAGAATAAAATTTTGATCTTCCACTTTAAGTACTCTAACCCAATCAGTTCTAGAACCATCCCCCTGTGCTTATTTCATGCGCTAGAATAGGAGAAAAACATAAAATTCTGGTCACATGTCCTAGCAGCCACTTTCCACCTTAGCTTTGCATGTTCACCAGGTGGCAAACACAATCTTCCATCACCCTTGTATGCGCCTAGAGTGTGTAGAAAGAAAACTGATTTCTTGTCCAAACACTTAAATCCTTCAGCTTTTAACCAACCATGCAGCCTATACAAACAAAAGAAAATCTGAATGGTATTATAGTGGTGCAGCACCCCAACTCCTTTCTACCCATCTCTTGTGCGCACCTTAGGATAAAGAGAACTGACCTCTCCATTCAAAATAAAACCCAAACACCATCCTTACTCTCTTTAGGCTGTAGGTATTTAGCAGAGAGAACAAACCAAAAATTGTATTCCCTCTCTTCTCTTCCACTAAACCGTGAACCCCATTGAGAGAAAACAAAAATCCTAAACACCTCCTCATTCCTCGTTGACCATGAACGTTCTTAGGAGAGAACACAAGAAAAAATTTGTTTCATCTTCCATTGTTGCAGCCGCGAGCTCCATGAGCAAAACACTAGACATTTAGCATTCTTCTTCTCTTCCTTGTGATCGAACCTCAACTATCAACAAGGTAAGGTATCCATCTTTTCAACGTTCGTATGCATTTCGTCCAGCTTTGTTGGGAACGTTTCTCTGTCTACATGTAGCTAAAGTTCGAAACCTTGGAGCTTAAGAGGAATCCTTGTTGCATGCACGAATAAATTTAAACTCTCATTTCCCTCTCCACCCCTTGTGCGCACAGCCACTGTAGGAGGGATGAACTTGCTATTTTTCGTGGGGCTTAGGAGGCTAAAGTGCTACTCATTGTTCAACTCGTAGTTCCTTGTGTGCTTGCAAGAGGTAAGCACAAAACCTTTTTCCCTCCTCTGTTTTAGACGTCAAGCATGTTTAGGAAGTAGTTTTAATACTCATTTTATCCCTTTTGATTCTGCCATTTTAAACCCTTGGACCTTAACTTGAAAACGTGAAAACAAATTAGGAGATGGTCTCTATTAAATCGTGGGACTGCTTGGTTATATTTTAAGTGTATCTTGAATTTTCATGAGTCAAAGTAATAAGGACAGCATGCTTAGGCTCCCCTTGTAGCGCACCCTAAATGGATTAATTGGGTTTTGGAATAATCTATCCTTGATGCTTTTGTTTGGATAAAAATCGATTCTGCTTTGGTGAGCCTTGATGTGTACTAACCTCCTTCTAAATTAAATAGGCAGCATGCTAAATAGGCCTTTCTTTGCGCACCTTATGAGTAGATAAATAGAAATTTTATGAATTAAACTTTAAGGAAATTTTTGTATCAAAAACCGATTCTGCCTTAGTTGGAAACCTTATGAAATCCTCGCTGTTAAACGTTGGTCAAGATTAATTTGAAGTCAGAATATTTTTGGGAAAAGAACCTTGATGGCCGAATGGGTACAAAAGCCTTAAAGCTTGGAAACTTGTTGGTAACTTTTAGGAATAGCTTGGGACGTATTCTGATTTGTTGCACTTGTATATTAGGTGCGCAAAACCCTTGAGACTTTGGATTATTTCGCTGCTGCCTGGTAAATTATTTATGATGTGTGAGGTAAGTGTCTGGTGACATTACCTGTTGTGGCTGCTAACTAGTACATGGATTGTGAACGTTGCTCTCTTGTGCTTCGGTTTGGAATTTTGTATATGATTCTGCTCATGGTTTGAAATGCTGGATAATTGTTTTGAGAATTAATTATGATTCAGCATCTTGATATTGGACTACATAAGATATATGTATCTTGATTATTATCTAGTCATGCATGCACATTCACGATTTTTAACTGTATGTTTATGTGTGATTCATAACATAGCATACATGCACATTTTTCTTGTTGGTATCTGAAAATAATTTTGAAAAGTATGCATACGTTTGAGCACGCATCATGTAGGCATCCCTTGGGTACCAGGGTATGGGACATTTGGCTTCAGTCTGCTTAGGTTGCAGTTGGAACCCTCTTGAGGAGCCACTATGGGATCTCCACTGTACTTGTTAGTACGGGCATGACAGTGCTGTAAACGTACACTTTGGCGTTATATACGCATCTTGATTAGTACCTTTGGCGTTATATACGCAATATGATAATGCTTAGTATCTGTCGGATTTAACTTGATGATGCGATTGCTTTGTAATTCTGTATCTAGTTAGTACCGTTGAATTATTGGTTTTGTTATCACACTGTTGGGATTTTTCTCACCCCTTTGGGGTGGCAATTTTTATAAAATTGCAGGAGGACACAAAAGCATTTGAAGACGTGAGTATATGGATATTTGCTGTAATTGCTGCTGTTTGAACTTGCTGATGTTACTGTTCTATTTGATGGATGACTGTATTAATTTGAGAAGTTTGGATTACTGTTGGACTATGATTTTATTGATGTTTTAAGACTTTTATGATCAGAAAGTATCTTGGAAAAAAATTCTAGAAACGTTTTGCGAAAATAATTTCTGACGTTTTATTAAGAGCTGATTTATAAACAGATTTGCGAGCACTTTGCGAGTCATGTTACGAGGGGCAAACAACCTCCGATTTACTATTATTTTATATGCACGCGAAGCCCCAGATGTGATCTTTCTATATAACAAAGAATATTTTTTTGAATCGTTGAACTTGATTTTATACGAATTTTTCAAGACAGAAAGGTATGCCAGGAAATTAAACATTTTCAGCAAGCTAAGTAAAATTTTTAAAGCCACTCTGATTTTTGTAAGTAACCCGATTTCAATTATAAGTTTTAATTAGCAACATCAAAATGATTTTTCAGTATTTAAAATATGCCGAAAGAACTCTAATCCGCTTAGCAAACAACTCTCTTGGATGCATACAAGGGAGGGTGTTACACTGCCCCTCTTCGAATAGCCTTGAAATTAATTCATGCAAGCCAAAGCTAGATTTTTGAACTTGGAAATGGCCTTTTATAAATTTGTGGGACTGTTGTAGTGAGACCGTGATGTGTATTAAGCCTTATTTGAATTGAAGTAATTTGACCAGCATGCTATATGTTCTGTTTTAGAGCACCTTGGGCTGTGAGGTTAAAAATGTGAATAAAGATCCTAGCCATCTTCAATAATAGAAACCGGTTCTGTGTGGATTTGAGAAATTGGGTTATCTTGGCATGTATTAAAATTATAAGATCAGCTGGCCTTGTTCTATCACCCTCAAGCTTGGTAAAAAATATTGTATACGTGGATAATCATGTGCCCTCAATTCTGGCCTAAAACCCGAACCTACAAGCATGTGTTGAGAGTAGTTTTTTTATCGTCCCCTATGTCATGTAGAAATTGTTAATTAAGTAAATAATTCTAGGTACCTAGTAGTGGGCAGAAAACCAACTCTGTTTATCTTGGAATTTCTCGCTGTACTCGTTGGTAAATCCTTATGAAATCAGAAATTGTTTAAGGCAAAAAGCATGACAAAACTGAAATGGTGTAAATGGCAGAACCTAGGGAAAACCTTGGGTATTGTTGCTGTACAAATTTAATAAAATTAGACGAAGTCAGAAAATTTACTCACTTAGGAGAAGCCTTAAAACCGAACCTATACATGTTGTGAGCCTTGGAAAAATGGTAATTTCTAGCAAGAAATGGAATACTCTTAAGGGCATAATATAATTAGCACTAGGAACCTTATAATCCAACGAATATACATGATTTAGAAGCGTAGAAATTTTTGGTAAATTATAGGAATAGCTTGAAACGAATTCTGATTGGGTATACTTGTATATAGGTGCGCATATTTTGTGACTGTGTGGGTTTTTCGCTGCTGTCTGGTAATTTAATTGTGGCACGCGAGGTAAATGTTTGGTGGTATTACCTAATGTGACTATTAGCTAGCGTATATAATTGTGAATTGTTGCTCACACGTGCCTTGGATTAATGTGCTGTCATATGCTATATGTATGCTGCCTCTGAATGTGACAAGATGGAAAATTCTGTATGAGAACTAATTAGTATGTGGCAGCTTGGTACGAAAAGTACATGAAATATATGCTATTATGATGATGATCTAGTCATGCGTATACACCTCATAATTCATTTGTTTCTTGTTTGTGTGTAAAGCATATCATGGCATACATGCACGAATTTCATGCTGCTCATGGACTAGGATAATTATATAAATATGCATACGTTTGAGCACGCATCATATAGGCATCCCTTTGGTACTAGGGTATGGGACACTTGGCTTTCGTCCGCATAGGCCACAGTTGGAATTCACCTTTGAGGAGCCATTATGGAATATCCACTGTGTATGTTAGTACGTGCACGACGGTGCTATTAACGTACAAGGAAATAACGTTATATACGTACTATTATGACTATTATGAACATACATGACCAGTGTGTTATGTACACAATAAGATGATGATTAACAGCTGTACGGAATTTTACTGTTGATGCGACTGTTTTGGAATTATGTGCCTAGTTTAATATTGTTGCATTATTGGTTTTGCTATCACACTACTGGGATTTTTCTCACCCCTTTTGGGGCTCAATTTTTTTAAAATTACAGGGGGACGAAAAAGCATATGATGACGTTTTAATTGTTGTTTACTGCTATTATATGAGATTTTGGCTGCTGTTTGCATTATTCATGAATGTTGGCTGATTATATTTTGATGTAATATTTTGGGAACTTGGACTACTATTAGAACATATTTTAATTACCGTTTTTAAGGTTTTATGGTCAGTTTGAACGTTGGAAGATTCTGAATGCGTTTTGCGAAAAACAATTTCTAAACGTTTTAAATGTAGTTCCTAAACTGTTTTGCAAGCACTTTGCAAGTTATATTTAGTGGGGCTACAGCCCTCCGATTTGCTTATAATTTATATGCACGTGAAGCCCCACATGTCTAGTTTCTGATTATTTAAATTTTACAATGAAATTCTGAAAGCACGTTTTATTATGATTTTTACACGAAGACAGGTTTTTTAGGAAAACCATTATTTCAGCAAGCCATGTATTTCACTAAGTCTTCACACTGTTTTAATTTCTTTTGACCAGATTTGAATACAAAATTTTAACAAGACTTAAAAACAAATTTTCAGAATTTATTCGTAACATTACGACTCTAATCCGCGTAGCAGACAACTCTCCTGGATGCATACAAGGGAGGGTGTCACACTAAATGGTATAAGAGCAGTTTTGATTCAAGGTGTTTGTATTTGATGAAATATTTGTTGTTGGTACATGGTTGTTGAACTGTTATGGTTGAAATGATTGACTATTTGGATATGTTCGATGAATGATTGTTGTTTGAATATAATTTCTGCATGGGTTGATTGCTAAAATTTCTTGTCTCTTAGGTGTGATGGTACTGGTAGTGCCCGGTATTAAGCATGGTTGTGCCCACTCTCTTACTAGGTGGTGAGCCTGATCAACTCACTGTCGCGCAAGCTGTGTGTGCACGATCATGGTTATCATGGGGTGTACTTGTGCCTGAGCACTATATGTGAAATAGTGAATTGCTACTTGAATTAATGATTTCTTATCAATTATATTTCATATGGATTGTAAGGAAGATTTTATATATATATATATATATATATATATATATATATATATATATATATACTTGATGTTAATGTTTTGTGATGCTCTAAGCTGTGAGTGATAACATGTGATCTTTAAATAATGACTGCTGGTGCGTACTTGCCCTTGAGATTCATGCTGTTTCCTGGCATGTGTGGTTGTGCATATAGCTGGATAATAGAAACTGTTATTCTTTTCATTAATCCTGTTGTGTCTCAGAACCGAGTAAGAGTAGCAGTGATATGATTAAGTTAATTGATGCAGTTAACTAGCCTTACTAAGGACTTGTTAATTGACCTTAGAACGATACGTAGACAAATTTATGTAGGGATGGATCACTTATCTAAGTAGACTCAGTTAATGCCCTTAGAAAGTAGAATGGGAAGTAATTAAGGCTTAAACACGTGGGTCCGCTATCCTTACAAATTTTCTAATGGTGAATTGGCACTAGACATCATTCTTGAGAAAGAAGCTGTGAAATAAATTGGTGATGTGTGGAGGAGGGTACTTGACTCCTACCTCCCTGTTCCTCATGTGAGTGATACTTGTCGTTCTAATTTAGACATATTGGATTGCTTTGCCTGATTTTGACCACTTTTGGACTTGCATATGGTTTATTGTCTCTGAGTATAGTAACAGTTTTTATACGGTGATGATTTGAATTTGTCAGTATAGATTTTTAACATTATATTGGAACTGAATGCACAATTAAAGAAAGGTTATCTGAATTGAATCTAGAATATAGTGGACTGAACAGGTAAATTGGGATTACATGGAGTTACACCCTATTTGACTTATCTTATTATGTTGGCTAATAGACACTTTGCTAAATTAAAACCGAGTAAGCTTCAGAAGGTTTTAACTGGTTCACTATAAAATCTTGTGTACAAGTATTGATACCCCGCGTTAATGGTATAATTGGACTGTATAGTGAAATTGAAAATTTATTGTTATAAGATTTGACTGTTATAAGTTCATACCTGTTAGTTTCCTTCAATTGTGGGATCGAAATTTGATATCACCTAGGACATGGGATCTTAGGATTGGTCTACTATATGAATGCTATCACACTAATTTGGTCTCATGTCATATTTTTGGCTGCATGATTCGGTTTCTTACAGAGCACTGTGAATCTATTTTATTTGTGTGTTCAAACAACCGAATCTTGATGGTATGTGCATTTAAATTTTTATATATTGCAAGTCTATTAACATTGAAAACCGATTTTCATCCCATTTCATTTTGAAGTAAGCAAATCCATTAAATATTTAATGTGTACTGGTTGTTAACATTCATAAACTTTTATAGCTTCTTCCATGAATTTTGTTTATCAAAGTGTATGTAAAAGCCATTAGTATTGAACATGTTGAGCATTGCTTTTATTGACGACATGATATACCTTTATTTGACTTATTTTCGAAAGAAGATGATGGTGGTTGTTATTTTCAGTAATGGGAGCGGTAGGTGAATTTGGATGACTGAATCTGTGTTGATGTAATCTCTTTAGTTTAGCGCTGCTATAAAGAAGTGATTTATATATATATATATATATATATATATATATATATATATATATATATATATCAAACCAGCAAGTGGTGTATTTTTATGACATATTTTTTTAGTATCAAAATCAAGAAAAAGATGTTCTTCACTTTACACTTGAACTATTTTGCAATCGTGATCCCGCTATCATAAAAATAACACTGTTAGAAATGATCGACAGAGATCAGTAGATATGGCAGGTTAAAAAGAAAACTATATATACATTTTGCCATGAACATTAATCCTTAAATTACATCCATCCCTTGCATGATTTGATTGAACTATTAATGGGAAACAACAGATCTATAATTTTTGTTTTATGTTAAAGGATGGGATAAACTATTATCTGATTTAATTGCATGTGAGTTCAAACTTCTAAATATAAATTAATATGAATCTTCTTTACCTTCTGCTCATAACTGTTGGGAACTGCAAATTGTTTATGGATATGTCCCTAGAGCTCGTTACTGGTTGGAACTCTCTTGTTATACTTGCATAGTTCCTTGGACGTTTAACCTAAAAGCTGATTATGTGATTTAATGGATTGAACTTAACGTGAACTCCCTAATGTTGTTTAATTGCTGTCTAATCAATATAATATTTAATCTGTGACTTGAATTCGCTGCCGTAAATTCCACGCTTGAAAGTTGACATTTGTTTTGTGTACATCATGATATATTATTATTATTATTATTTTTGAGATGTTCTTATCGAATAGATGTAATACTGCTTGTATGGATGAGATTAGCCAATTGTTTAAAGGACTTTAGATTCGGTGTTTTCGTGCATGAGGCCTCGTACCGTAAATTTTGATTGTTCCTTGGATGCAAATTTAACTACAGCTAGGAACTTTGAATGCGATTATTGTGAACTTGATTTATGAAATGCTTGGTCTGTTTTGATGGGTTATGTCTGATAGCTGTTTCAAGATTGTAATATGTGTTAATGATTGGAAAGTTCATATCATGATTAATGGATCCTCTGATCAGTGGAGTCAATTACATCTGAGGTACCTAGGACAGCGAAAAGCTCGAGGAAGTTTCCTCATATGGGTGTTTTGACGAACTGTATGAGGGGTACCACATAACATGATATGTCTGTAAAACAGGATAGAGATTTTGTGATTTTATGAAAATTCCTCCCGTATGAAACTTAGAACGTAATGTGCTCTGTTGTACTTGCTTGACTTCCTGAAAGTTTATAAGTATAGAATTCTGTCGGTGATATTATTAAGTAAGGTGATTACTGTAGAAGTCTGAATATAATGCATAGGTGTGATGTGTTTAGCGAGTGAATTGGACCGTTATTATTGATAAGAATCAAGTAGGAGGTGATGGCACTCCTAAGAAGTTGTAACATGCATATTACAAAGACGAAACATTTAAAAGTGGAGATCTTAGTTAATTGGCTCTTATGTGTGCACAGGTAATGGAGGTAATATTACTTCATTGTTAATTGGACCCCTACATTCTTAGGAACTTTTGATGTAGGCCGCTGACTTGTTAATTTCATTTTTATATGAGACCTTTAAATTTATGATCGGTTGAGTAGTAATAGGGTGTGACATCAAGAGTGAGTGTTAATATGGGAATTTTGAGGAACCACCTGACGATTGTTATGTTTTATTTCATGTGTTGCAATCCTGAATCGGATGAATAAAATTATGTTCATTTATGTCCCACTAATATTGTTATTAAGGTTTATATGATGAAGAAGTGTTTCGTAAATGGATTTGTCTAAACTTGTCAACCAAATATGTGCTAGAGCTGTGAGCCTCATTATAAATGTTGATAGCTGGAATTATTAGTTAGTAAAATCATACATCGGTTTTACTTCATGCTTGTGATAACAAGATTTGAGGTGTTGATAAAAAGATAACCAGGTGTTTGTTTTGTTGCGAGTAAGTTAGAAATTTGTTTTTCTCCTTCCATGTGAATAAAACTTGGTTATATGTATATATATATATATATATATATATATATATATATATATATATATATATATCTGGTGAACAGGTAATGTGCAAGTCTGTTTGTACTACCCGGAATAATGTTCGATGACCTTATAGATGTCTATCTGGATGTAACACGACGTAGTGTATGAGTGAAATTGTGTTAGCCACTGGAAATAAGCAGTTTTGAGATGGTAAGTTGAAGTTTGGTGACAAACTTCAAAATAAGTTAGGGAGAGTGTAACATCCCGTAAAATTAGGAATATATATATATATAATTGTAATTAGGAATGTGGTAGAATGCTGCCTTTGAATGATATAGATATTTTCGTTCGGGAGGAATTAATCTAAATTAGGGAATTATTTGAATTATAATTGTGGGAGAGTATTTATTTGAGGCATTGGAAACTCTTGTTAAAAGTGTGGGAATAATTTAATGGTAACGTGTAGAAAGCCTTATGACACATAGAAGATATGGGAATTAATAAATTTAGTGGACCGGTACGTGAGTTAGAAGAGTCTTTGGACTTATAATTTAGGACCAACTCATGTGAGGGCCAGCGGCCCAAGGGTCCTCTTGGAGGACTTAAGTCAGCCCTTGATTCATTAGGTTTTATCATTAATCATCTAATAAAGTTTGTATAGTACTAAACATCAACCAAGTAGGAAACACATGATAACTTCTAACACCTTATCCCCCTCATTGGTGCACTTAGGATAGAAAGAGGATTCTGACCAATTGTGTTTGTGTTTAAGTCCTAGTCAGCCTTGCCATCACTTACCACCAACGAAGGGAGAGTAATCTACATGCATGCTTTAGCATTGGTCCATAAATCATCTCCTTCACTACTTTTGTGCGCATAGGAGTAGTAAAACAAATATGAGTTTGATAAACTAATTCAGAATGTTAGACAACTTTGCTGCCTTCTCCTTCCCTCTATGCGCAAAGAAAACAGAAAGGTGAACCAACCCCAAAGCTGAACTTCTATAGCATTTCAAACAGCCTTCAAACACCTACTCTCTTCTCCCATCGGCGCTGTGTGAGTGACGGTGTGAGCTGGATATATGTTTTGAATGAGAAACGAAAAATCAGACCATATTCCTCCCAAAAACCGTGAACCTTCAAGGTAAAAACGTTAAAAAAAATTGTATTTTATCTCCAATCCTGTAGCTGAAAGCTCCTTGAGCAGAGGACAGAAATGACCTCTCTTTCCTTTCCGTGTTCAGCCGAAGGTACAGCTCAAAAAGGTGAACTATTTTCCTCTCTTTGGCTATCTCATCATAAATCGGTCTTCATATAGGGTTTTCCCTTTTTCATGTATATAAGTTGGTCTTGATTGGGTACTTCTCTTAAGAGATCAGACTGTTATGCGTGTATAACTTTCTTGTTGAAAACTCTAAACAATGCTTTTCAGTTTAATCAAGAAATTCAGGTCATAACTGGAATGTTCCTCACTAGATAAATATATAACTCTCATCACTCTAGTGTTTGATGGGTTTCACACTTATTCCATCAGTGCAGCAGTAATTCCATAAGCTTGAACATATTCTCAATTCCTAAGATTGAGGAACCCATTTGCCATGCATAGACTGATCAAAAGGTCTTTAATAGGTTATAACTTGACCTGGTTTGGGGGATAAGAATCTTTTGGACATAGGCTAATTAATTTGTCGAGACTGAAATACTGAGATTTTTGACAATGCTTCCTTTTCATTCTTTATTTCTTCTCTTCCACTTTTCATCATTTCGGAATTCTTATTCCCTTTTTCGCTACCTTTTTCTTTTCTTTCCTTGTTTGCAGATGTTTTCTTTCTTTTCTCTTTTGAGCTGCAACTTTTTTTTTCAAGTATTTTTGCATATCATTCTTCTGTTTCCTTTTTCAACTTACTTAACTTTTCTTTTGAGAAGTACCTTGACTTTTTCCTTTGATCAGCATTTCAATCTCTTTCAAGGTGTGTCAATGGAAAAATGGTTAAGTAATTTTTCATCAGGTTTTTGAATAAATTGGTCTAAGGCTCTAAAGGGGCTATCAATGGAATTCTTTCTAGGTAGGCTATTTGGCTATAAGTTAACAAGAATAAACATGCCTTTATCATGTCAGTAATGCATACAACCCAGAGAAACAGTTCAAGTTCTAGAAACCTACTACAATGAGGCCTCTCTGAAAAAAATATTTATGTTTAGGCTCAAATCCTCACAGTTATAATTCAAACTAGAATCAAATTTCAAAATTTCACACCAAGCATTATCTAAGAATTTTCACCAAAACAGTTATACAAACGAGCAGTGATCATCCTCAGATTATAAAAACAATTAAATGCTCCATAGATATCATGCTTCTTATAATGCAATCTATTTAATCACTGAGTAAGCTTTGTAAAATTTAGGAACGCTTGTTCAGGAATTCACTATTTTTGGGTTTTTTAATTTTTTTTTCTTCTAAAAATATGAAAAATTGAATCAAATTAATTAAATTAAAACAGCAAAAATTAAAAAAAAAATCGAAGGTTAAAATATCTCCCCTTTTTCAGAAAAATTTCTGTTAGACGTCCTCTCTGTTGTGTAGTTTCGCAGTTAGCAGGTCTCGCATACAGCATGCGACCAATTCCCAGATTTAGAACGTTGCTGTCCTCAGCAACAAACTATACTAGTCAAAGAAGCTAATTCTGCCAGGTGGAACACACACATACTGGTTAAACAGTAAACAAAATAATCATCAACTAATCAGTAAAAAGGAGATATACTCAAACCATAATCTAAAAACAGCAAAAAGAAAACATTAAAGATAAATTGAATAAAACAGAAAAATGACTATTGGGTTGCTCCCAATTAGCGCTTGTTCTTTTTATCATCTGAGACCTTCTACCAAATTTCCTTCCTAGGGTTGTGTGTGTGGCTAATTTACCGTTTTTCCCTTTCTTTGTATTTTGGCCTTATGTTCATGATTTTCACTAATCCTTCTCTTTAATTCTCATTTAATATTTTAATATTTAAAATTAGGAATGTGAGGTGTTATAGTGAGCAGTCATGTTCTTAAGATGATCGGGCTCATTGAGAGGCTAGGAAATTGTTGGACGTTTAGCAAGTGCACTAGTCGTACAAGTAATAAAATGATGAGTAAAGATCGTTCCCACGAGGAATTGTGTTCAAACACCAATATACCATAGAAAACTAATTTGAATCAAATAAGAGTTTGTAAAAATCATGAATAATTTGTCACCAGAAAATTGATTTTGAGTAAATTGACACAAAGTAAATATGGATTAGGAATTAATAAAAACAACAAGTAGTCAGAAAACAACTTTCCTCCATGATAACTCATATAAAAATTGATCATATGATGAATTCCTTTCCATGTTATGTTAATCAACCTTTTACTTATCATCAAGATGTAATCCCTTACTACCCTGATAGAAACATTAATCAGAAACCCCAATCCCTTGGTGATTTCTTTCTTAATACATGCATGAAATACTAAGGTTTTAAGATTACATCAGAACTCTAGCATCAATCCCTTGAGTACTAGAATTCTGATGTTGAGATTATCAAATACAGAAGTCATATAAACATCCCTGTTCTATACTACTTCTTTGATAGAAATAATTAACTCAGAAAATCTCAAATCAGCACATGGAAAATACTTCATCATATTAATCAAATCAACATAATATTATCATGGAGTTCCATTGCATTCAGACTACAAAGACTCTACTCAGACATAACTAAGGAATAAATAAGAGAAGAAGAATCAAACTTCATTTCCATGTTGAAAGTCTTCAATCTCCAAACTATTACAAGGAAATCCTATTACAAAAACTAAGAGAATTTAGAGAGAAGTCAGACTAAGTTTAAGAGAGAGAGAGAGAGAGTTCAGATCCCCCAGATTTTTTTCTCTAAGTGTCAAGGCTTTGCCTTATATAGTGTTACAATTAAAAACAGAAAACTGATGTGGGCGCTAAAACGTCCATAAGTGGCCGTTTTAGCGTCCATGCTTTACGTATGCTCAACTGCTTTTAACTGATTTCAACGCTAAAACGTTAAGGAATGACCGTTTTAGCGTCCAAACTTGGTGAATGCTCAACTAACTTTAACTGACTCCAACGCTAAAACGTTTGATTTGGACGTTTTAGCGGTGAAGACCAGAATCTTTTTCCACTTTAGGGCGCTAAAACGCATATTGCAGGCCGTTTTAGCGCCCAAGACCAGCAATTTTCCATCCTCTTAGTGTAGCAGCGCGCTAAAATGCTCTGTGTGGACGTTTTAGCGCTCATCACCAGCAAGTTTTGGCCTCTTCCTGTAACAGGGCGCTAAAACGCTCAGTGTGGACGTTTTAGCGCTCAACACCAGCAAGTTTTGGCCTCTTCCTGTAACAGGGCGCTAAAACGCTCAGTGTGGACGTTTTAGCGCTCAACACTTAGGCAATTTTTCTCCTCTTGAGCTCCAGAATCTTCTTCCTTCTCCAGTTGTCTTTCAAGCTTGCTTTTCCTACAAGAATCATACAAATTTCCAATAAAGCTCTTGAACTTGTAATTGAGGACATCTTAGGACATTAACCTTGTTTTTCATCATTTAATCACACAATTTGATCCTAATTCCTGCTAAAAACCATGATGAACTAAGGGTTCATCACAATTCCCAGATTTGAATATTGCTGTCCTCAGCAATAACTTTAAAGACAGAGAAAGACTTGAGATTCTTTACACATGAAATTTATGAGGTTGGATTGAAATATGACAGATCAACTTTCCAAGATACAATCTAACAACCCAGCAATCTATCTTTTACTATGACTTGCTTAACCTCATTACAATGACTTTCAACAGATCAGTAAGATGAAATGCAGAGACCTTCAACACAAAACACCCCCTCACTTGGAACTTCTCAAAAATTGTGAGAATAAACTCTCTTGCACTCTAGTGTCTAAGGGTGTACTCATCACTCAATCTCCACTGCACTCAAACTACTATAAGCTTGCCCATCTTCTCACTTTCCATAGTTACAGTGATTCATAAGCAGAGCAAAAGAAGCTTTGGTGGTATGACTTGACTAAGAATAGGATTCTGTATAGAAGAAGCAAAAATGGCTTGGCATGTAGTTGGCTAAAGGTAGGATTTGATGTTGCAGAAGATTAGATAAATGGATCAGATTCAGATAAGAGGAGGATCACTATTGAATTTATCTATGTACTCCTTAATCCTTCTCATTCTCTTCTTCCTTTTCATTTGCTCTTTTCACCACCTTTCCTACAACTTTTCTTTTTCTTGAACTTCCTTCCTCCTTTTCTTCCAACTTTCAACACTTTGTGTTGTTTTGATTTCCCTTTTTCCTCATTTCCTTTTTCTTTTCCTTTTCCAAACCAAGCACTTTGTGCCTTTACTTCCTCATTTCCCCCCCCCCCTTTTTTTTTATTGCATTCTTCTTTTTCTCCAAATTTCCAACACTTAACACTTAATATTTTTATTCATTGCAGAAACACATTTCCTACAGAGCCTTCCTCCTTACCCCTTATCTGAACACATAATCTGAAAATTTAGGATCTGGAATAAGTGCAGGGCTCTTAGTTTTATCACAAAAATTCTGGCTTAAGGCTTCCATGCAATAAGAAAATTTGGTTCAAAAGAAAAATGCCTCAATGAGCTCTACTTTACAAACCATGAACTATTTCAAGTTAGAAACAGGGCAAGTTCTAGAGTTACTCATACAGTGAAGTGCTCTCTGAACAAAAAAATTTCTGTATAGGCTCAATGTCTCACAGTTCAGAGTGCATGCTTGAATTCCTCTATATACATCAACCTGATCTCTTTACTCCTCACATAACATGAGTCATGCAAACATATCATTTAGCACATATGCAGGGATTTCAATTTGCATCAAAAAATGTTTAATCCATCATGTAAAACCTTGATCATCCTATCCTCATAAAATTCACATCATCTCAACTCTAAATCCAACCTTTGTACATATAAAACACTTCCTAAACTACCTAAAACTATATTCACAAGAATTTTAAAAGAAAGGATTGAGATGTTTCCCTGTTTGTGGCTCATCAACTGTGTGTCATCATCAACTGTGTGATTCCACCATAATCATGTCATTCATTCACACCCCATTCTCAGATTTAAACGTTGTTGTCCCTAGCAACTAATTTAAATCTAAAAAACAGTTGACAAATTCTGAAACACATACACATATCAACAAATAGCATCAGTACTATTTAAAAGTGCATCATTCAAACAGAGAATCTCAATGTACTAACAAATATACAAAATGAAAATAATACCACAATCAACTAAAAATATCCAAAATAAAACCATAAAACAGAAAATGTATAAAAACAAAATGAGAAGTCTAGTCAGTAGACTCTTCATCATCACTAAACACCAAATATGAGCCTGGATCAGCAGTTGGCAAGGGGTTGTACTTAGGATCAACACCCCTGTCCTCATCCATAGCACCAGTATCAGCAGCAGCAGCAGCAGTGGTCTCTGTGGTAGTAGCATCAACACCAGGCTGTCTCTCTGGAGTGGGTGCAGCATAAGAAGATATAGCACCATCAGTAGGCGCAGCTCCATCCACATGATCAGCATAGTGAGTCCGGGCCATTGCCTCAAAGGCTTCCTCCTTATCAGAATGAGGGTATACAGCAGGCTGGTAATCAATAACATCTAAGCCCTGAGCCTCACATATAGATTTCAACATCGTCACCATATATGTCTGAAATGAGTGCTGGCTGGACTGCATAAACCGGAGACGCCTGCGCAAATGTCTCATTCGAAAGTTAGTGTTCACCACCCATTGCTCCCCTGTCCTTAACCTCTCTTCGAATTCATCATCACTCTGTGTTGTAGATTTCCTACCAGGAGTCAATCCTGTGACCTCCCCTCCTCCTATTTTCAATTGCTTTGTAATCATTGCGGCATCAATTGTAGGGTGCAATTTGGTTGGTGCCCCATTATCAGTAACATCTACACCAGCTTTCTGACAAAGCAACTGAATCAAGGAACAGTGACCCAAAGCAGCAGAGTCACTGTCAGAGTGAGCCATATCATAAATGCTGTCCTGAAGGAGAATAGGAAGTTCCACCTTCGCCCTTGTCATGATAGTGTGAATCAGGACAGCTCTCTTCAGGATAACCTCTGCCTGGTTAGAAGAGGGCATGACATTTGAGATTACAAAGTGAAACCAGACTCTAGCTTCACCATTTAAATGCCTCAACCAAATCAACTTAGGAGCAACCTTATCCTTGGTTAACTCCCAAGTTTCACCAGGTTTGGCTATAGTCTGCAAAATAGGCTCAGCTGCCCCCATCTTGGTCCCGGTGTCAAAGTTTGGGTCACTCCTCCTTGGTGGAATTTCAATATTCTGCCAGTTTCTCCTGAACTCACAACTGGCATTGTGGATATAGTCACAGAACCTTATCTTCAGCAGCTTTTGGATAGTGTGAGCATCATACTTCACTTTCTTTCCCCTCACCCAGCTAGTGAAAGTCCTCTGGCCTCCTTGTTCTCCATTAAATGCATTAGCAAAGAATTCCCTTGCTATGTTAGGACTGCTATCACCCAGTATTCTTCCAAAAGTTTCCCAATCCCTGGTCTTCAGCTGAGACTGAAACTGGGGATATTCATCCTGTTCTAGAACAAATTTTCTTTCTCTAACAAATGGCCTCTTGGAAGTCTTGTCAGTATACCTTTTCTCATGTTCCTCACTTTTCCAAAAGTGAGCATCAAACTGTGGGGTAAACTCAGCTTCAGTATCTCCTCCTTGATTCACTCGTGCTCGCTTCTTATATCTCTTTTTCCCTTTTGTAGCAGGAGCTGGTTGAGAAGGAGAAGACATTGTGCCTACACAACAAGAGAAAATCAGTCCAAATGTCAAACAATTACATATCATGAATCCAATTCCACAATTCCAGATTTAGAACTCTTGTAGTGGGGAATTTTGATCAAAACATGTATGAATTACAACCCCACAATGCCATAATGTAGACCCTCAATTTTGTATGAAACAGGGCCTGGGCGCTAAAACGGTCGCACTGAGCGTTTTAGCGTCCTGGCCTTAAACGTGTGTAAAAACTGGACGGGCGCTAAAACGGTCACACTGAGCGTTTTAGCGCCAGGCCAATTTTTGGGTCAGGCATTTCCACGAACACCTTGTGTGTGTGTACGCTGGGTTGTTGTTTGAAGACAACTGAGAACCAACAATCACTGGATTTGTTGTCTCATTCTCAAAATACCAGTCAAAAGCAATAGTTCAGGAGAATAATACCAAGAAAACTAAATCAATATGCAATCCTACGAAGATACAGGCAATCAACATGTGAATGCCCTAGAAAATGCCCAATAATTGCATGCTTCAGATATGATAAGTGATGGAGGGAATTGAGATGAGTTACATACCTTGATGTTGATGAGAAGATGTGGAAGAAACTATGAAGATGGATGATACAAATGTGAGATAAGGATTGCGTTGTGGAGAACAGAGGCAAAGTATAAGAATGTAAGGGGAAAAGAGAAGAGGAACTCTGTTATATCGAATTAGTGACAGGGCGCTAAAACGTTGGCTTACCAGCGTTTTAGCGTCCTTGTCTAGAGAAAAATAAACACTTTGTGCAGCACAGCGCTAAAACGGTCAGACTTAGCGTTTTAGCGATGTTGGCCAGAGTGCATGGATTGGTGTTGTCAGTGAACGCTAAAACACTCATAATGAACGTCTTAGCGCGCACAACCAGAGAGTTTCATAATGATGGAACTCTGGGGACGCTAAAACGGTCATGGTTGATGTTTTAGCGCCCAGCACATAGCAAAAATTTTCTCTTTGATTTTTCAATTTTTTTTTTCTTTTCTTCTTCCTCTTATGGATATGGTATGAACATGGAATTACATACCTAGTACAGTGGGTTGCCTCCCACTCAACGCTTGTTTAACGTCACGAGCCTGACGGTTATGATCTATTTTACCTCTAATAGAGCAACTGTCAGTAGTTTCCTATCCACAGCACTTCCAACATATAACTTCAATCGTTGACCATTGACTGTAAAACTTCTGTCTGAATCCAAAGAACTGATTTGTACAGCCCCATATGGTTTCATATCCTTTACCACAAACGGTCCAGACCATCTAGACTTTAACTTCCCTGGGAACAGCTTCAACCTGGAATTGAACAGAAGTACTTGATCCCCCACCTTGAAGTCTCTAGGTGTGATCTTCCTATCATGCCATAGCTTTGTCTTTTCCTTATACAAACTGGCACTTTCATAAGCAGACAAACGAAACTCATCCAATTCATCCAGTTGTAATAATCTTTTATGTCCCGCTGCTTCGGAATCAAAATTCAGATATCTCACAGCCCACAAAGCCTTGTGCTCCAATCCAACTGGCAAATGGCATGCTTTTCCAAACAGCAACTGAAATGGAGACATCCCAATAGGAGTTTTGAAAGCGGTCATGTATGCCCATAAGGTGTCATCAAGTTTCTTGGACCACTGGGTCCTAGCATTCCCAACAGTCTTCTCCAATATTCTTTTCAATTCCCTGTTGGAAATCTCAACCTGACCACAAGTCTGTGGGTGATATGGAGTGCTTATTTTGTGCCTCACTCCATACTTAGCCAAGGCATACTCCACCATCCTATTATCAAAATGAGTGCCCCCATCACTAATGATAGCTCTAGGGACTCCAAATCTTGAAAATATATTCTTTCTCAGAAAAGCAATCACCACCCTGGAATCATTGGTTGGTGTAGCTATAGCCTCAACCCATTTGGAAACATAGTCAACTGCCACCAATATATACTTGTTAGAGTAGGAAGAAGGGAAAGGTCCCATAAAATCCATACCCCAAACATCAAAGATCTCCACTTCCTGGATATTGTTCAACGGCATTTCATGTCGCCTAGAAATATTCCCAGTTCTCTGACAGTTGTCACATGCCTCCACAAACTTCTTTGCATCCTTGTATAAAGTGGGCCAGTAGAAGCCACTCATCAAAACTTTTGCTGCAGTTCTCTCACCTGTAAAATGTCCACCATATGCAGAACCATGACAATGCCACAACACATCCTTCTGTTCTTCCTCTGGAATACACCGTCGGATCACACTATCTGAACATCTATAGAAAAGATATGGCTCATCCCAAATATACCTCTTAACATCATGCAGAAATTTCTTCCTCTGTTGCCATGTTAAATCCTTAGGCATCAATCCAGCAGCTTTATTGTTGGCAAAATCAGCAAACCATGGTGGTGTACTGATAGATAAGACTTTATCCCCAACCATCTCTGTTACAGCACATATTGCCAAAACATGTTCATCAGGAAACTCTTCTCTGATCACTACTTCCGGCCCTTCTTGAAGCTCTTTTTCTGTAATCCTGGATAAGTGATCAGCCACCAAATTTTCAACTCCCTTTTTGTCCTTGATTTCTACCTCAAACTCTTGCAACAGTAACAACCAGCGGAGCAATCTGGGTTTAGCATCCTGCTTGCTCAACAAATACTTTAAAACTGCATAGTCAGTGTAAACGATAACTTTTGATCCTAACAGATATGGCCTGAATTTGTCAAATGCATACATAATAGCCAGTAATTCTTTTTCTGTAGTAGCATAATTCTTTTGTGCATCATTTAAGATCTTACTGGCATAGTAAATGACATGCAACAATTTATTCACTCTTTGGCCCAATGCCACTTCTACGGCATAGTCACTGGCATCAAACATTAATTCAAATGGTAATGAAAAATCATGTGCCATCATGATAGGTGCAGTGGTCAACTTTTCTTTTAAAACATGAAATGCATGCAAACATTCATCATCAAACAGAAATTCTTGATCCTTAACTAATAACTTGCATAAGGGCTTAGCAATTTTTGAAAAATCTTTTATGAACCGCCTATAAAATCCTGCATGACCAAGAAAACTCCTCACACCCTTAACATTTACAGGTGGAGGAAGTTTCTCTATCACAGAAATTTTTGCCCAGTCCACCTCAATTCCATTCCTAGACACCTTGTGTCCAAGAACTATACCTTCTGTCACCATAAAGTGGCACTTCTCCCAGTTCAAAACCAAATTACAGTCTTGACATCTTTTCAAAACAGAATCTAAATTCCCTAGACATACATCAAAATCAGAACCAAATACAGAAAAATCATCCATAAAAATTTCAATGCATTCTTCTATCATATCAGAAAAAATGGAAAGCATGCACCTTTGAAATGTGGCAGGAGCATTGCATAAACCGAAAGGCATCCTCCGGTATGCGAATATTCCATATGGACATGTAAAAGCAGTCTTCTCCTGATCCTCTGGTGCCACAGCTATCTGATTGTACCCTGAATAGCCGTCCAAGAAGCAATAGAAAGCATATCCTGCCAACCTCTCTAGCATCTGATCCAAGAAAGGAAGTGGAAAATGATCCTTCCTGGTTGCCTTATTCAGCCTCCGGTAATCAATGCACATTCTCCAGCCAGTGATTGTCCTGGTGGGAATCAACTCATTGTTCTCATTTTTCACCACAGTCATCCCCTCTTTCTTGGGTACGGTCTGCACAGGACTCACCCAAGCACTGTATGAAATTGGGTAAATCACCCCAGCATCAAGCAACTTCACCACCTCATTCCTCACTACTTCCTTCATAGTGGGGTTGAGTCTCCTCTGTGGTTGCCTTACTGGTTTGACCTCTTCTTCCATCAATATTTTGTGGGTGCAAAAGGAAGGATTAATACCCTTGAGATCTGAAAACTGTCATCCAATAACCATTTTATTCTTCTTGAGTACCTTAATCAACTTCCCTTCTTCCTCATCAGACAACATTGCATTAATGATTGCTGGATATGTTTGATCATCCCCAAGGAACACATACTTCAAATGTGAAGGTAATTCCTTAAGTTCTACCTTAGGTGCTCCTTTTGGAATGTCATCAATCTTCTTCTCAAGCTCTTCCACTTCTGGCTCTTCTTGGTAATCCTCTGTACCTATCTCTTCTTCTGATCTTTGTTCCTCAACTGGGAATTCTTCTTTTTTATTCACTTCTTCCACAACCTCCTGTATTACATCCAATCTAAAACAATCCTCCACATCAACAGGATGCTTGATGGTTTCAAATACATCAATTGTGACTGTTTCCTCATCCACCCTTAGCAACAACTTACCTTGTTCAACATCTATCAAAGATCTTGTAGTTGCTAAAAAGGGTCTTCCTAACAATAAAGGACTTTCTGTATCCTCTTCCTCCATGTCAAGAATCACAAAATCCACTGGAAAAATAAACTTGTCTACCTTGACCAAGACATCTTCAACCACACCTTCAGGCCTCTTGATAGATCTATCTGCAAGATGCAGAATAAGATTGGTTTCCTTCAAAGTGTTAATTCCCAAAGCTCTACATACTGTCAACGGCATCAAGTTTATACTGGCTCCCAAATCACACAATGCCTTTCCCACCTCCACATCTCCTATAGCAATAGAGATACTGAAGCTTCCTGGATCTTTCATTTTTGTTGGAAGCTTCTTCTGGATTAGGGCACTACACTCTGCTGTTAGGGCCACTGTCTCACCATCAGTTAATTTTCTCTTCTTAGTAAGAAGATCCTTCATGAATTTTGCATAGTGAGGCATATTTTCCAGTGCTTCAGAAAATGGTATGTTAATTTGTAAATTTTTGAAGATATCCAGAAATCTTGCATAGTGCTGCTTCTGAATCTCTTTCTTCAACCTCTGAGGGTAGGGAACTTTAGCATAGGGAGATAAACTAACTGGCTATTCTTTCTTGTCAGCCATCTTCTTCTTTTCCCACTTCATCATCTTTTGTGGGGAAGCATTTTTACCAACTTCTACCTCTCCTTCATTCTTATTGTCCTTCCCTTCCTCTTCTTTGTCAACTCCAACTATAACATCTCTAACAACTACTTCCTTCTCACTTTTCTCATTTCTCATTTTCTCTCCTTCATCATCAGAGACTACATCTTCAACCACAACCTCTTCTTCATTCTTTTTATTTTCCACCTTCTTTTTCCCTGGTTGAAGTACCAACCCACTTCTTGTCATAATTGCTTTACAGTGCTCCTTAGGATTCACCAGTGTATCACTTGGAAATTTCCCTTGTGGTCTCTCTGATATCTGTCTTGATAATTGACCAATCTGGGTCTCCAAATTTCTGATTGATGCTTCCTGATTTCTGAAAGAAGTTCTGGTCTCCTGCATGAATGCAGTTGTCTCTTCCCTGAATGAAGTAGAACCCTGAATATAATCCTGAGTTGTCTTAGATAACTGAGCAAACGCTTTCTCCCATGCAGCAGGATCACTTGACTGCTCCTTCATATGTGGTGGTGGAGGATGTAATGGTGGATTCAATTGGTGGTTGGAACTATAGCTGAATCCTGGGTGTTGATTCTTGTTTTTCCATGGTGGCATATAAACATTCTTTCCCTGATTGTTGTAGTTCCTTTGATTATTCTGATCATACCACACTCCATTCACCTCTGCTTGTTCTGATGATCCCCCATAATCACACTCCTCTGTCACATGGCCCTTACCACAGATAGCACATACACTCTTTGTTTCCACAGAAGCTACCTTTTGTGAAGAGAGTTGCTTAATAAGGGTATCTAATTGTTGCTGCTGTTGTCTCTGTGTCTGCATCAGTTGATCATTCCTTGCCAACAAAGCATCATACCCATCCAACCTGATAATTCCTGTCCTTCTGTCAGCCACTGGAGCATTATCAAATTCTTGAGATGCTAATGACTCAAAGATATCCAAGGCTTCTTGAGGGGTCTTGGTAGTCAATGATCCACCAGCAGTGGCATGCACCAAGGTTCTAGTGTTAGTGGTCATTCCTTGCAGGAAGATTGCTGCTTGTTGCCATGCCTCAATTCCATGCTGTGGACATTTCCTCAACAAAGTCTTGAATCTCTCCCAAGCCTCATAAATAGATTCTGACTCTTTCTGCTTAAAGCTTGTAATTTCATCCTTCAACTTGGCCCTCTTGGATGCTGAGAAAAACCTTTGCAAGAACTTGGTTTGCAAATCATCCCAAGTTGTTATACTTCCTTGTGGCAATGATTGCAGCCATCTCCTTGCATCATCCGTCAGTGAATGAGTGAATAGTCTCAACAGAATTGCATCTCTTGTGACACCATTTATCTTCACAGTATCACTCAACAATAGGAAGTTCTCTATGTGCAAGTAAGGGTCCTCCGCACTGGTTCCAGCAAACTGATCCTTCTGCACCAAATGTATCAAAGCAGGCTTCAATTCAAAGTTGTTGGGCTCCACTGTTGGGCGCACAACACTCCCAATTGGAGGAACCACTGCAGGAGTCATGTACTCTCCCAGTGTCCTCTGTGGTGGTGGTGGTCTGTGATTCTCTGCCATTATATCTTCCTGATTAACCGTACTTGATTCACCAATTTCTTGCAACTGTCTCCTTTGCCTGGCTGCCCTTTTGTGCTTCCTCAATGTCCTTTCTAATTCTGGATCATACAACAACAAATTTGGATCAAGTGTACCTCGCATGTACCAGAATCAAAATTGACCAGAAATTTAACATAAACTAAAATACTGAAAATAAAAGGATTCAATCTCAGAATTCTATAGTATCAGTTAGTGTTGAAAAACAAATTCCCCGGCAACGGCGCCAAAAACTTGTTGGACGTTTAGCAAGTGCACTAGTCGTACAAGTAATAAAATGATGAGTAAAGATCGTTCCCACGAGGAATTGTGTTCAAACACCAATATACCATAGAAAACTAATTTGAATCAAATAAGAGTTTGTAAAAATCATGAATAATTTGTCACCAGAAAATTGATTTTGAGTAAATTGACACAAAGTAAATATGGATTAGGAATTAATAAAAACAACAAGTAGTCAGAAAACAACTTTCCTCCATGATAACCCATATAAAAATTGATCATATGATGAATTCCTTTCCATGTGATGTTAATCAACCTTTTACTTATCATCAAGATGTAATCCCTTACTACCCTGATAGAAACATTAATCAGAAACCCCAATCCCTTGGTGATTTCTTTCTTAATACATGCATGAAATACTAAGGTTTTAAGATTACATCAGAACTCTAGCATCAATCCCTTGAGTACTAGAATTCTGATGTTGAGATTATCAAATACAGAAGTCATATAAACATCCCTGTTCTATACTACTTCTTTGATAGAAATAATTAACTCAGAAAATCTCAAATCAGCACATGAAAAATACTTCATCATATTAATCAAATCAACATAATATTATCATGGAGTTCCATTGCATTCAGACTACAAAGACTCTACTCAGACATGACTAAGGAATAAATAAGAGAAGAAGAAACAAACTTCATTTCCATGTTGAAAGTCTTCAATCTCCAAACTATTACAAGGAAATCCTAATACAAAAACTAAGAGAATTTAGAGAGAAGTCAGACTAAGTTTAAGAGAGAGAGAGAGTTCATATCCCTCAGATCCAGATTTTTCTCTAAGTGTCAAGGCTTTGCCTTATATAGTGTTACAATTAAAAACAGAAAACTGATGTGGGCGCTAAAACGTCCATAAGTGGCCGTTTTAGCGTCCATGCTTTACGTATGCTCAACTGCTTTTAACTGATTTCAACGCTAAAACGTTAAGGAATGACCGTTTTAGCGTCCAAACTTGGTGAATGCTCAACTAACTTTAACTGACTCCAACGCTAAAACGTTTGATTTGGACGTTTTAGCGGTGAAGACCAGAATCTTTTTCCACTTTAGGGCGCTAAAACGCATATTGCAGGCCGTTTTAGCGCCCAAGACCAGCAATTTTCCATCTTCTTAGTGTAGCAGCGCGCTAAAACGCTCTGTGTGGACGTTTTAGCGCTCATCACCAGCAAGTTTTGGCCTCTTTCTGTAACAGGGCGCTAAAACGCTCAGTGTGGACGTTTTAGCGCTCAACACCAGCAAGTTTTGGCCTCTTCCTGTAACAGGGCGCTAAAACGCTCAGTGTGGACGTTTTAGCGCTCAACACTTAGGCAATTTTTCTCCTCTTGAGCTCCAGAATCTTCTTCCTTCTCCAGTTGTCTTTCAAGCTTGCTTTTCCTACAAGAATCATACTGTTGCACAAAAGATGCTGGTGCTGAACATTAAAACGCCCAAAACTGAGCGTTTTTGCGCCCTGCTGCGCAAAGATGCTGGTGCTGAACATTAAAACGGGCAAAACTGGGCGTTTTAGCGCCTAAGACAGTTAAAAGCAGTTGGGCATCCGTCAAGGTTGAGCGCTAAAACGTCCAGAAATGAGAGTTTTAGCGCCCATGTCAGTTTTCAGTTGTAATTTGTAAATTATAAAAGGACAAGGGGCCTTCACATTCTGACATATTCCAGATATCAGATCCAATCCATCATATTTCATTCTGACTTTTCTCATCACACTAGGAGAAGGGAGATCAGATCAGGTCTTTCATAGATCTGATCTGACTCCTCATTTTCTCTGACTTTCCAAATTCTTAGGATTAGTTCTTGTAATAGTTAGTATTTCCTATGTAATTGCACTTGGAGATTGAAGACTCAACTATCATGTCAACGGAGTTTGATCTTTCTTCTCTTGTTTGTATTTCAATTATGTCTTAGGAGAGTCCTTTGTAGTCTGATTCAATGGAACTCAAGTTCGAATTTATGAATGGTTAATTAGATGTTTTGTTTATCTATTATATGATTGTATGAAGTTGTCTTGATTAATTCTTCATGTTGAGGAATAGTGTAGAACAGACATGTTTACATTGTTTCTCTATTTTTGACAACTTTATCATCAGTGTTCTAGTAGTCAAGGGATTGATGCTAGGATTCTGATGTGATCTTAAGACCTTAGTAATTAATGCATGTATTAAGAAAGGAATCACCAAGGGATTGGGGTTTCTGATTAATGTGTCTATCAGGGTAGTAAGGGATTACATCTTGAGATGATAAGAAAAAGGTTGATCAACATCACATAGTAGATAATTCGTAATGGAAATCGGTTCATCTATAAATTCATTTTTGAGGGAAAATGACATCTGACTACTTGTTTACATTATAATTTACATTTTATTTATTTATCAAGATTTAATTCAATTCAGTGTAGTTTCTGGTGACAAGAAATCTATGCAATCTATGAACTTTTGTTTGATTCAACTCAAGTACATATGGTTAGTCAGTGCTTGACACAAATCCTAGTGGGAACGATCTTTACTCATCATTTTATTACTTGTACGACTAGTACACTTGCTAGATCCGCAACAAGTTTTTGGCGCCGTTGCCGGGGATTTGTTCTTCAACATTGACAGACACCATTAATATTTGAGATTGAATCTTTTATTTTTCAGCAATTTATATTTTCATCAATTTTGGTCCAGAGAGCTAAAACGTTCAGACGTGACTGTTTTAGCGCAAGGCTACGCACATCAATGTGCACTTGTCTCTGGAGATTAGCGCTAAAACGCTTGATTTCAACGTTTTAGCGCTGATCCACTCATATGATTTACATGTTTCTGGGTAGTTTTCTCTTAGTTTTATTTTGCTGTTAGTTTAGTTTTGTAATTCAGTTAAGTACATTGGGATATTCACTGTTTTTGCATGATGCACATTATGATAGTACTGATGCTATTGGTTTATAAATGAATGTGTTTCAGTGATCCATTGCTGTTTCAGATTTGAATTAGTTGCTGGGGACAGCAACGTTTAAATCTGGGAATTGGGTGTGAATGAATGGCATGCAAACATCATGGAGATGTCACACAAATTGATGAGCCAAAACAGGGAAATATCTCAATCTTTTTCTTTTTGTTTTTAAGTTTTCTGTGTGATTTAGATTTTAGCTGTAATATTGAATTTGGATTTCAGTTGTGATATGGAATTCCATGAGGATTTGACTGATCAAAGTTTTATATGATTGATCAAATTAAGGATACAATCTTATACCTTGCATGTTGAGCTTAAATGAAATGATTGCATGACTCATTCAATGTGTAAGAGTAGAAAGATTAGTTTTGATGCATATAGAGAAAGTCAAGCATACACTCTGAACTGTGAGGAAATTGAGCCTATACAGAAAATTTTGTTCAGAGAGCACTTCACTGCATGAATAGCTCTAGAACTTGCCCTGTTTCTTGCTTGAAATGGTTGATGATGTGTAGGGTAGAGGCATTTACTTCTTGAACCAGAAAGTCAAATGGCCAACCTTTAAGTTCCAATTGCATGAAACACTTGAGCCTAGCCTGTTGTCTATCAAGCCAAGAACCACATTTATTCCAATCCTTCAGATTAAAAGTTTCAGATAAGTGATAAGGGATGGAGTGTTCTGTGGGGAGGAAAGTGTTTTTGCAATAAGTGAATGCAAGGTGTTGGAAACATAAGAAGGAAAAAAGGAAAATAAAGAAAAGGTTGTGAAACACAAAGTGTTTGGAAGAGACTGAGGGAAGTATTAAAGACACAAAGTGTCTGGAAGAAAAAGAAAGAAAAAGAAAATTTTTTGTTAAAGACACAAAGTGTCAGGAAGAAAAGGAGGAAGAAATGGTCAAAGAAAAGAACAAGGAATGAAAAGAAAGAAAGTTGAGGGAATTAGGAAGAAATTGATTAATTACTGTGAATTCCCTCTTATCTGAATCTGATTCATTTGATCTGAACTTCCCCTTTCACAGAAATCCTTACCTCTAGTCAAGCCACACACCAAGCCTCATTGCTAAACATACCAAAACCTTTTTGATCTACCTTATGGATTATTGTTACTGTGGATAGTGAGAAGATGGGCAAGCCTATGGCAGTTTGAGTGCAGTGAAGAGTGAGTGATAAGTACATCCTTAAACACTAGTGTGCAAGAGTGTTAAAATTCTCATAATTTTTGAGAAGTTCCTAGTGAGGGGGTGTTGTTGTTTGGAAGTCTCTGTATATCATCTTTACTGATTTGTTGAAAAGTCACAAATGATGTTGGGTAAATCATAGGAAATAAGAGATTGCATGGTTATAATTTTGTATCATGAAATGTTGATCTTTTGTTAATTGAAGTCCATCCTCATGAATTTCATCTGTAAAGAATCTCAAGTCCTTCTCTGTTTTAATTCATTGCTGAGGACAACAATGTTCAAATCTGGGAATTGTGATGAACCCTTAGTTCATCAAGTTTTTAAGCATGAATTAATATCAATTTGTGTGATTAAATGGATGGAAAAGAGGTTAATGTCCTGGAAATCTCTCAAATACAAGTTCTGAAGCTTATGTTGAAAATTTACATTGTTTTTGTAGGGAAATGAAGCTCAAGAAGCAAAAGAGAGAAAGAATAAGATTCTGAAGAATGGGAAAATTCTAAGTGTTGAGCGCTAAAACGCCCAAAACTGAGCGTTTTAGCGCCTAAGACAGTTAAAAGCAGTTGGGCATCCGTCAAGGTTGAGCGCTAAAACGTCCAGAAATGAGAGTTTTAGCGCCCATGTCAGTTTTTAGTTGTAATTTGTAAATTATAAAAAGACAAGGGGCCTTCACATTCTGACATATTCCAGATATCAGATCCAATCCATCATATTTCATTCTGACTTTTCTCATCACACTAGGAGAAGGGAGATCAGATCAGGTCTTTCATAGATCTGATCTGACTCCTCATTTTCTCTGACTTTCCAAATTCTTAGGATTAGTTCTTGTAATAGTTAGTATTTCCTATGTAATTGCACTTGGAGATTGAAGACTCAACTATCATGTCAATGGAGTTTGATCTTTCTTCTCTTGTTTGTATTTCAATTATGTCTTAGGAGAGTCCTTTGTAGTCTGATTCAATGGAACTCAAGTTTGAATTTATGAATGGTTAATTAGATGTTTTGTTTATCTATTATATGATTGTATGAAGTTGTCTTGATTAATTCTTAATGTTGAGGAATAGTGTAGAACAGACATGTTTACATTGTTTCTCTATTTTTGACAACTTCATCATCAGTGTTCTAGTAGTCAAGGGATTGATGCTAGAATTCTGATGTGATCTTATGACCTTCGTAATTAATGCATGTATTAAGAAAGGAATCACCAAGGGATTGGGGTTTCTGATTAATGTGTCTATCAGGGTAGTAAGGGATTAATTACATCTTGACATGATAAGAAAAAGGTTGATCAACATCACATAGTAGATAATTCATAATGGAAATTAGTTCATCTATAAATTCATTTTTGAGGGAAAATGACATCTGACTACTTGTTTACATTATAATTTACATTTTATTTATTTATCAAGATTTAATTCAATTCAGTGTAGTTTCTGGTGACAAGAAATCTATGCAATCTATGAACTTTTGTTTGATTCAACTCAAGTACATATGGTTAGTCAGTGCTTGACACAAATCCTCGTGGGAACGATCTTTACTCATCATTTTATTCCTTGTACGACTAGTACACTTGCTAGATCCGCAACACCAGCATATATCAAAATGTTGGCATCAGACAAACTTAGTGCTAAGAGTACTAAATGTCTATTTGTGGTGTATCCGAAAGGTACTAAAGGATACTACTTTTACTCCTTGGAAGAACACAAAGTGTTTGTGTCCAAGAATGCTGAGTTCCTTGAGAAAGATTTGATATCTCAAGGAGCCAGTGGGAGCAAAATTGATCTTGAAGAAGTTCAAGGACCACATGAACAGATTGAGGAACCCGAGTTTGCTCCGCAGGCGACGTTCTCCAATGGAGAAGTGAACACAACTCTGTAGGTGTAACAGCCCGTTACGTACCGGTATTGTTAACATTAATTATGATATTAAGCGCAGTTACAATCACAGCAGTTCATTTAAAAAAACGAGAATAAATTTTTTCCGACTATTACGCGAGCATTTAAATCCTAAAAAGCGTAATAATTAAAAGCTGTGACCGTAACCGTAAACTCTTGCGGAAGACTTATTTCAACTATTTTTATAACTTACATCATTTATTATGAGTTACTAAGGAGTTCCCATAAACTCACTTAGCCTATTTCCAACTTTACATTTTTACCAATTCGAACATGTTTCACTCTAAATTTTTCTGCGACCAAACCGATCGCAACCAACCCTTCTTCTCAGATTATATTTTTGTATTACTTAATTCCCTTTTTAACAAGCTATCATACGCTCAATTCGGAGCTCATTTGCTCCGGTTATCGCCGTTTGAAGTTGGATAAGCAATTAACCCAAACAACCCCAAAAACAGCTCCAAACCACTCACATTACTAGAATTACTGCACTCAATCCGCTCAACCATTTGCTCTCAAATTTTTATCCCACAAACTAGACATCTAAAACTTCATTTTGATATATCACACGCTTAATTTGGCGGAGAAACGAAGCGGGAATTAATTTCCCAAATCCGGTCCAGAATCTGCCTCAGGTGCAGGGGCACATGGGCAGTCCGTGTTTCTCTATTTTTTTCAGGCCGAAGATCAACCCAGAATTTCCTTAAATTTTGACACAAGGTAGAGGACATCTCAACCTTCAAAATGGCGTATGGCACGTCCCTAGGGGACTTCTATGGAGGGAGATATGCTCTCCCGAAGTTCGCCTAAAATCTGCCAATTCTACAGAAAATTCGCCAGAGTTTCCTTTGTTTTTCCAATAATCCCAAATTTGTAAAAGATCATTTAAACCTCAAATGTACCTAATAAACACATGATAATACAGTAATAATCCAATGGGTGGCACACACAAGGACCAACAACGCCTTGGGGCACTTACAACCCAATCCAGTTTATAGTTATTAAACATAGAGTCCATATTAATCATTCTTAAGTAGTTGCAATCACTAACACTTTTTTCATGCATATTTCCATCATACATATTATCATAACCTAAAATAGGCCTAAGGCCCTTCCATCATAATTAGACATGCATCAATACTATTATAATATGGCTTTACAAATTACAACTTGAAACTAAAACTTCAAATTACATTCTTCTAAAATTTCAACTTAATTTAAAAGACAACATAACCAAATACATCACTACTAGACTTAGGCAAAATGGCATGAACAAGATGCTAATGAAGCTACTAATAAATACAAATGACATGTTCATGCCCTAAGTCTAGCCTAGGCCACACGGCCAACAAAATGCAAAATATGAAGCGCTCCAGCGCTCACTCTGCGGGCCTCTTGCCCGAGGCTCCTGCTCCACTGCTACCTCCTGAAATAAATGCCCCGAGACGGGGTGAGATATACGAATATATCTCAGTAACCAAGAGGTTCTGGAGAAAACTCCACCCAATGGTTCACTTCGATGCATATCAATAGAATACAACAACCACTTTGAAAACGGGGTATAGCAAGGGATTTAGAGAATGGGGAATATAAAGAAAACAAAATACGACGATACGGGATGGTAACCCCAATTCCACGTACGCCCTCGGCATATATAAGCCTATGGGTATCATCCAAGGTGTGTTCACAGAAACCACAACCATGATGCCCAAACCAACCAAAACGCCAAAGACATTCCTAGTGTGCTCCTACCCGGATCACACACCATGACCGCAGTCAACTGGAACTCCCTCCTGGAGACCTATCCAGCGGAAGTCCGAAAATGCCCGAAGGCTAATAAAACTGTCTACTGGCCAGAGACTCGGTACCGCAGTACCCATAGCAATAATGCATGCATGCTCATGTGTTCTATACTATTCATACACACTTCCTACCGTTGCCATCAACTGGCAAGGTGGAACAGAAAAGGGGAACAAGCCCCAGTACCAAGAGGTTACCTTAATTCGTGTTTCCACAAGCTCCGTAGCAGCTTATCCCTCAACTCGGTACACAGCGGAATGCCTACACAGAGGACATTCCCAATCACTCTCAGTTCAACCCATACATGTTAATTTATAATTACACATGCAATGAACCAATTTCTTACCTCAATCCACTTGGTCCCGGACCAAGGGCAATTCACTGATTCAAGATTCGGGATTCAGGTCGATGTACGGCAACCTATACAATAACGTACATCCATCAGTACTCGTCAAATAGTATCAAAACGCAAAAACACAAAAATCCTCCCCATCTTCCCTTGATGGTTCGGCCATTGTAGTGTAAATGTGAGATTTATTTTTCTAAATTTTCTTTCTCATTTTGTTACGTCTCATTAGGTTGTCAATAAGCCAATTCAAGTGCCGGTTCGTCATTTTCGCGTCGGATTACATCAGGAAGCGAAAACCGCAAAATCCCCCCTTTTTCCCTTGGAGGTTCGGCCATATAGGTGTTAATTGGGGATTTATTTTTCTAAATTTTCTTTCTCATTATAGTACCCATCCTTGGGTTGCCATAAGGCCATTTCAACTGTCGTTTCGCCGTTTTATGTCTTTTAAGCATCGTTTCGCTAAATATTTCGCTCTAGGTTCATTTATGCCAACTAAACCACTTATTATTTTTCCATTGATTCTAACACTTGCCAATCACAACACAACCCATCTAAGCACTATATAACTACACAAATCATCATCCAAATCATTTTTCATCATCAATTCACTCATTTTTCCTCAAAGGTTCGAATCTTGCCCTATGACATTCCAAAGAATTTCCATTCAATTTTAATCACTCCAACCTTCACACAACCTATCATATCATCATACCATCATGCCACAATTCATCAAACAAGTCTCAACACCAAAATTCACAAGTCCAAAATCATGATCATCAAATTTTTCTAAGTTAAATTCATCAATTTTCACCAATAAATTTCATCGCATTTCTAGCTTTAATACATCATTCTAACACATTATCATCTAATACACATTTTCAAATTGAGCTCTCTAACGTCACTATTCATCATATCAAAGTTTAGGTTTTCAAAATCAAATCATCACCATCAACCATTTAAAATGCAAGAACACTCACCCAAATGGAAGGTACAAGGCTCCTCCTAACTATACTCCACCATTGGAGCACTTGGAAGCTCCAAGAACACAAAATTCCTCACCAAAACCGCAGCTGTAAATGGCCAAGATCTCCTCACACACGCGATTTCAAGGCTCAAGAGTGGTACCAATGTGTTTAGGAGGTGTTTTCCAACAAGTTTCAAGACAAAAATCGTTGGATTCGGTGGAGATTTGACCAAGTTATGGAAGAAAGAAAGCTTGAGCAATTCTTGGCCATGGAGGGGCTGCTGCACGCGGGAGAGAAGAGAGGGAGGAGAGAGAAAGTGTGAAAAAAAAGGTGAGTTTGACTCACTTAAGTCACAGGCGGGTCCCACACGCGTTTTAACTTTAATCAATCACCTAATTTCAACCACAAATTCATGACCTACATATTTTTCTTGTTCATGTCATATTTTTGTTTCCCAAAAATACTGATAAAATTTTCACGCTTATCGGTACAATTATACCGCAGTATTTTTACACCGGAAAATCACTATTCATCAATTTTTCCCAAAATGACTCAATTCCATCAAATTTCATCAAAATCATATTTCCTAACTCAAAAAAACATTTACAACTCATATTTGAAACCTAGAGCTCAAAACTCAATCGGCACGTTTTACGGTGCAATCGTACCGCGATATTTTTACCCGCGAAAAACACTATTCACTGATTTTTCTGAAACTTGCCTGTCCACTCAATTTTTCGTTCTGAACCCATTTCCAGGGTTATTTTTACCATCTGAGACCTTCTACTCAATTTTTATCTTCCTAGGGTTGCGTGTTGGCTAATTACCGTTTTGCCCTTTCTTTGTATTTTGGCCTAATCTTTTGGATTTTCACTAATCCATCACTTGATTGCTCACTTAATATTTTAATTACTTGATTTAAAATTGTGAGGTGTTATATTCACCCCAACTTTTAGAATTTTGTCCGCAAAATTAAATCATACTCATCCGCTAACTCAGGACACAGTCGGAGAATCTCATCCTCCCGCTCCCAAGTAGCATCCTCAAGTGTGTTCCTTTACCACATTACTTTTATCACAAGCATGATCTCCTTTTTATGATACTTATTATCCTTTGATCCTTCACAATCACTTGTCTCTCATGGTTCTGTGACCTTTTAATTCACAATACTTTACACTTTCTCTGGTCTCCCGTTACCCTTTCGCTGATTTGTAGGTAACAATATAACAATATTACGGATTTGTCAGTATCAATTTACCTCATTCTCATCTTTATCCATCTTTCTGACCTATGGTCGTTCTCAAAAGCATCTAACCGCTTTCATGCACATTCACTAGTTATTCCTGGAGTATTTCCAACTCACTTTCTTTAGTACTTAACTTTTTTCGCGGTCCTCACTGTTTTGACAATACCCCAACAACCATTTCTTTCCATTACTGTCACTACTCTTATCATTTCGTTGTTTTCTTGGCTTTCACCCAACCACATGCTTTCTAGTTTCAAAGGCACTTTTTCGTGTCCTACAATTCCGATTCACATTAAATTCTATACTCATATACTTTACTTTTCCTTGTCACGTGCCTTCACCTCCATCTCAATTTTACCAACTCAATCAGCTCAACTCCATACTTAGACCTCTCATAGTCTAAACACAACACTCATTAATGACCTCCACATGAAGGCCTCGTGCTTAATATTTTCTCCCACTAACTATTTTCAACTTTTATTCCACTCCGACGTTGCAACTTAACCATATGTTCAACTTATTTATACCACTTTTTCGTAATCATCGTCATTTAATCCTGAATGTCAAACTCAATATAACATCACCTTACAGTTTTCACCAACTTTCACCAATCATCTTGGTTGTTC